>NW_027309959.1:0-147500 GCF_047496795.1 Chiloscyllium punctatum
TCCCTCTCTTTCTGTCCCCCACTTTCTCGGTCCCCTCTCTCTCTGTCCCTCCCCTCCATCCCCCCACTCTCTGACCCCCTCTCTCACCCCCACTCTGTACCCCTTTCTCTGACCCCCCCCCTCTGTCCCCCACTCTCTGTCCCCCTCTATCACCCCTCTTCTAGCCCCCTCTACCTCCGACTTTTTCTGTCCCCCTCTCTGTGACCCCCTCTACCTCCCCCTCTCTCTGTCCACCTCTCTCTGTCCCCCCACTCTCTGTCCACCTCTCTCTGTCCCCCCTCTCTTTCCCCCCTCTCTGTCCCTCTCTGTCTCCCTCTCTCTCTGTTCCCCATCTCTCTGATCCCCCTCTCTCACCCCCACTCTGTCCGCCTCTTTCTGCCCCCTCTCTCTGCCCCCTCTCTCTGCCCCTCTCTTTCTGTCCCACTCTCTCTCTGTCCACCCTCTCTCTGTACCCCCCTCACCCCCACTCTGTCCACCTCTCTCTGCCCCCTCTCTCTGCCCCCCTCTCTCGGTCCCTCTCTTTCTGTCCACCACTTTCTCTGTCCCTTGTCCCCCCTCCATCCCCCCACTCTCTGACCCCCTCTCTCACCCCCACTCTGTACCCCTTTCTCTGACCCCCATTCTCTGTCCCCCACCCTCTGTCCCCCTCTATCCCCTCTCTCTCTGACCCCCTCTACCACCGCCTTTTCCGTCCCCCTGTCTCTGCCCCCCTTTCTCTGTGCGCCTTTCTTTGTGCCCCTCTCTCTGGCCCCCCTCTCTGTCCCCCCTCTCTTTGTCCCCCCTCTCTTTGTCCCCCCTCTCTCTGTCCACCCCTCTCTCTGGCCCCCTCTCTCTCTCTGACCCCCTCACTCTGTCCCACAATCTCTGCCCCGATCTCTCTCTGCCCCTCTCTCTCTGTCCCCCTCTATCTCCCCCACTCTCTGTACCCCTCTCTCTGTGACCATCTCTCTGTCCCCCTCTCTCTGACACCCTCTACCTCCCACTTTTTCTGTCCCCCCTCTCTGACTCCCTCTATCTCCCCCACTCACTGTGCCCCTCTCCCTCTTCCCCCCCTCTCTCTTCCGCCCTCTCTCTGTCCCCTCCCTCTGCCCCTCAACCTCTGTACCCTCTCTCTCTGTCCCTCCCTAACTCCCCCACTCTCTGTGCCCCTCCCTCTGTCCCCCTGTCTCTGACCCCCTCTACCTCCCCCTCTTTCTGTCCCCTCTCTCTCACCCCCTCTACTTCCCCCTCTCTCTGTCCCCCACTCTCTCTGTCCCCCCTCTCTCTGTCCCCTCTCTCTCTGTCCCCCTCTCTCTCTGTACCCCTCTCTCTCTGTCCCCCTCTCTGTCTGTCCCCTCACTCTGTCCAACTCTCTCTGCCCCTCTCTCTCTGCTGCCCTCCCTCCCACCTGCCTCTCTCTTTCTCCCTCTCTCTGCCCCCCCCCATGGCCCCTCTCTGCCCACCTCTCTCTGTCGCGCTCTCTCTCTTATCCTCTCACTCTGTCCCACTCTCCCTGCCCCCCTTTCTCTCCGTCCCCTCTCTCTCTGAACCCCTCTCTCTGTCCCCCTTTCTCTCTTACCCTCTCTCTCTGTCCCCCTCTCTCTGACCACCTCTATCTCCCGCACTCTCTGTCCTCTCTTTCTGTCACCCTGTCCCTGCCCTTCTCTCTCTGTCCCCCCTCTCTGCCCCGCCTCTATATGTCCCCTCTCTCTCTGTCCCCCTCTCTCTGATCCCCTCCATCTCCCCCACTAGCTGTCCCCTCTCTCTGTCTGCCTCTCTGTCTCACCCGCTCTCTCTGCCTCCCTCTCTCTGTCTCCCTCTCTCTGTCTCCCTCTCTCTGCCCCTTCTCTGTCCCCGCTCTCTCTGTCCCCCTCTCTCTTTCCCCCTCTCTCTCCCCCCCTCTCTGACCCCCCTTTCTCTGTCCCTCTAACTCTGTCGCCCTTTCTCTACGCCCTCTCTGTCACCGTCTCTCTGTCTCCCTCTCTCTCTGTCACGCTCTCTCTCTGTCATGCTCTCTCTGTCCCCCTCTCTCTGTCCCCCTCTCTTTCCCACCCGCCTCTCTCTGTCCCCCGCTCTCTGTCCCCCTCTGTCTGTCTCCATCTGTCTGTCCCCTTCTCTCTGTCCCCCTCTCTCTCCCACCCGCCTCTCTCACCCCCACTCTCTGCCCCCCTCTGTCTCTCGCCCTCTCTCTGCCCCCCCCCCCCATCTCCCATCCGCTTCCCTCTATCCCCCCTCTTTGGCCCCCTCTCTCGTCCCACGCTCTCTCCCACCAGCCTCTATCTGACCCCCTCTCTCTCTCCCACCTGCCTCTCTCTCTGTCCCCCTCTTTCTGTCCCCCTCTCTCTCTGCCCCCTCACTCTCTCCCCCCCTCTCCCCATCTCTGCCCCCCCTCTGTCGCCCTCACTTTCTGTCCCCCTCTGTCTCTGTCCCCCACTCTCTCTGTTCCCCACTCTCTCTGTCCCCTACTATCTCCATCCCCCCACTCTCTGAACCCCTCTCCCACCCCACTCTGTACCCCTCTCTCTTCCCCACTCTCTGACGCCCTCTCTCACCCCACTCTGGATCCCTCTCTTTCTGTCCCCCACTCACTGACCCCTGCTACCTGCCCCTCTTTCTGTCCCCCTCTCCCTCACACCCGCCTCTCTCTTTCTCCCTCTCTCTGTTCCTCCATCTCTGTGCCCCCTCTCTCTGCCCCCTCTCTCTCTGCTCCCCTCTTTCTGTCCCCTTCTTTCTCTGTCCCCTTCTCTCTCTGATCCCCTCTCTCTGTCCTACTCTCTCTGCCCCTCTCTCTCTGTCCCCTCTCTGTCCCCTTCTAGCTCCACCACTCTCTGTGCCCCTCTCTCTGTCGCCCTCTCCCTGTCCCCCCTCTCCCTCACACCCGCCTCTATCTTTCCCCTCTCTCTGTCCCCCCTCTTTTCCCCCCCCTCTCGCTGTCCATCTCTCTCTGTCCCTCTCTCTCTGTCCCCCCTCACTGTCCCCCCTCTCTCTTCCCCCCAACCCTCTCTTTCCCCCTCTCTCTCTGTCCCCCCCCTCTCTCTCTCTCTGTCCCCCTCTCTCTCTGTCCCCTCTCTCTCTACGCCCTCTCTCTCTATCCCCTCTCTCTCTGTCCCCCCTCTCTGTCCTTCTCTCTCTGTCATTCTCTCTCCGTCCTCCTCTCTCTGTCCCCCTCTCTCTGTCTCCCTCTCTCTGTCCCCTCTCTCTCTGTCCTCCCACTCTCTGACCCACTCTCTCTGTCCACCTCTCTCTGTCCCCCCACTCTCTGTCCAGCTCTCTCTGTCCCCCCTCTCTTCCCCCCCTCTCTCTGTCCCTCTCTGTCTCCCTCTCTCTCTGCCCCCCTCTCTGCCCCTCTCTCTCTGTCCCCCTCTCTCTCTGTCCCCCCCTCTCTGTCCCCCCTCTCTCTGTCCCGCCCTCTCTCACCCCCACTCTGTCCGCCTCTCTCTGCCCCCTCTCTCTGCCCCCTCTCTCTGCCCCCTCTCTCTGTCCCTCTTTCAGTACCCCTCTCTCTCTGTCCCCCACTTTCTCTGTTCCCTCTCTCTCTGTCCCCCCTCCATCCCCCCACTCTCTGACCCCCCTCTCTCTCCCCCATTCTCTGACCCCCATTCTCTGATCCCCATTCTCTGACCCCCTTTCTCTGTCCTCCATTCTCTGTCCCCCACTCTCTGTCCCCCTCTATCCCCCCTCTCTCTGCCCCCCTCTCTCTGTCCCTCTCTTTCTGTCCCCCTCTCTCTCTGTTCCCCACCCTCTCTGTCCCCCTCTCTCTGTCCCCCACTTTCTGTGTCCCCTCTCTCTCTGTCGCCCACTCCATCCCCCCACTCTCTGACCCCATGTCTCACCCCCACTCTGTACCCCTTTCTCTGACCCCCATTCTCTGTCCCCAACTCTCTGTCCCCCTCTATCCCCCCTCTCTCTTACCCCCTCTATCTCCGCCTTTTCCGTCCCCCTCTCTCTGACCCCCTCTATCTCCCCTTCTCTCTGCCCCACTTTCTCTGTGCGCCTTTCTCTGTGCCCCTCTCTCTGTCCCCCTCTCTCTGTCCCCCCTCTCTCTGTCCCCCCCCTCTCTCTGTCCCCCCCCTATCTGTTCCCCCCCGACCCCTTCACTCTGTCCCACTCTCTCTGCCCCGATCTCTCTCTGCCCCTCTCTCTCTGTCCCCCTCTATCTCCCCCACTCTCTGTCCCCCCCTCTCTATCCCCTCTCTCTCTGTTCCCCTCTCTCTCTGTTCCCCTCTCTCTCTGTCCCCTTCTCTCTCTGTCCCCCCCTCTCTCTGACCCCCCTCTCTCTGTCCCTCCTCTCTCTCTGTCTCCCACTCTCTCTGCCCCCTCTCTCTCTGTCCCCCTCTCTGTCTGTCCCCTCTCTCTGTCCCCTTCTCTCTGTCTCTCTCTCTCTGCCCCCTCTCTCTCTGCCCCCCCTCTCTCTGTCCCCCTCTCTCTCTGTTCCCCTTTCTCTCTGTCCCCTTCTCTCTCCGTCCCCTTCTCTCTCTGTCCCCCTCTCTCTCTGTCCCCCCCTCTCTCTGTCCCTCCTCTCTCTGTCTCCCACTCTCTCTTCCCCCTCTCTCTGCCCCTCTCTCTCTCTGCCCCCTCTCTCTCTGCCCCCCTTTCTCTCTGCCCCCTCTCTCTCTGTCCCCCTCTCTCTCTGCCCCCCTCTCTCTGTCACCCACTCTCTCTGTTCCCCTCTCTCTCTGTTCCCCTCTCTCTCTGTTCCCCTCTCTCTTTGTCTCCCTCTCTCTCTGTCTCCCCCTCTCTCTGTGTGTCTCTCTCTCTGTCCCCCACATTCTCTGTCACCCTCTTTCTCTCTGTCCCTCTCTCTCCCTGTCCCCCTCTCTCTCTGTCCCCTCTCTCTCTGTTCCCCTCTCTCTCTGTCTCGCTCTCTCTGCCCCCCTCTGTCTCTGCCCCCCTCTAACTCTCGCTCTCTCTCTGCCCCCTTCTTTATCTGCCCCCTCTCTCTCTGTTCCTATCTCTCTTTGTCTCCCTCTCTTGCTGTCACCCTCTCTCTCTGTCCCCTCTCTCTCTGACCCCTCTCTCATTATGTCCTCCCCTATTTCTCTCTCTCTCCCTCCCTCACCTTATCTCTCCCTTCCCTCTCTCTCTCTCAGTCTTTCCCTGCTCCTTCGCTCTCTCTCCATCTTCTCTCACTCTCGATCCCCCTATCTTGGTCTCTCTCTCCCCACCACCCTCCGTTTCTCTCTAACTGAATCTCTCTCACTTCTGTCCCGCCCTTACTCTCTCTCTCTGACACACTCTGTCTCCCTGGTCCTTCCCTCTCCCTCTGACCAAGAGACTGCAGGTTGGGGGTGAGTCTGCTTGTGGCGGGGGGGGGGGGGGGGGGGCGGGTGGGGGCCGGGGGGGGGCGTGTGGGTGTGAGATGTTCGAGAGATGTGGGAAGGGCGAGGTGGGGAAAATGGGTTAGAGCCTGAATTGTGAGAAGGAGATTGAGACGGCAGGAGAGAGAGGGGGAGAGAGAGAGAGAGAGAAAAGAATTGAGGCAGGTGGATAAACTCATGTTGGGGGTGTGAGAGAGAGAGAGGGGGAGAGTGAGGCAGAAAGAATAGTGGAGTCAGGTGGAGACACTAGGTTTGGGGGCTGTCTGAGAGGGGACCAGAGAGAGTGAAAGGGAGAGGTGGTGAGAAAGAGAGATTGTGCAGGAAGGGAGAGATGGAGAGAATTGAGGAGGAAAAGTGAGGGTGAGCAATTGGGGAGGCCATGTTGAAATGGGGGAGGGGGTCAGAGGGAGTTAAACCCAGCTCCTGAGCTCAGGGCGCGGTGCCCTCCCCTTCCCTGAGGACCAGGACTTGGGGCTGAGTCTGTCTCTCTCCAGCTCAGCTTCTCCAACACAAAGACACAACAACATCGGTCACTCTGCTGCTCGGCACGATTTAATCAACATTTTTATTGGTTACAAATGGAAGTGATGGATCCAGTCAGTGGGATGGTGCCTTTTCTCACTGGCCCCTGAGTTGTGAGAAACATTGAAATGTTTCCCTGTAACCCTCTTGTGGGATAAGGATGGACAAACCAGCGCTACCCTCAGTCTGTTACCATAGCGACAGGCTGCTCCATCACTGAAACACTGAACTGAAATGAGAAAATCCCGGATGGATTGATTAATGAGGGAATTTGATGGATGGATGGATTTGGGTGAAGGGATATTTCAGCACATTCTTCAGCTGCTGCCTGAACTTAGTCTGGGTCACGGCATAAATCGCGGTGTTTGTGCAGCAACTGAGGAGCTGCAGCATGAAGCCCAATTCCTGCACAAAGCGATGGAGATACACAGACCCATACCCAATCCACCACATCCGGTTCCATATAAAATACAGCGTTAACATTGACCATAACAGGATGAAATTGGCCGAGATCACAAACAGTAAAATGATGGATTTTTTTCGGTTTCTCATTTCAGTGTCAGACTGAGCGTCCCCATTGGTGTGAGCGCGGAGTCTCCTGCGGGCTCTGCTGGTCACTAAAATGTGTCTGACGGTGAGAACATTGAGCAGCAGAATCAGGAGAAATGGGACACACGGGGTTAGAATGTGGTGGAGGAACTGGATTGTGGCCCAGACAATGGAGGATCGAGCAGCGTATGTTACATCACAAAACCAGGGGATGTTCACCAGCCGATACCGAGCCTCGAGCATAAAATACCAGAAAATGTTCTTTAAACAGCTCAGCACAGTCACTGCTCCCAGAACCACAGCCGCCGTTTTCTCACTGCAATATTTACTTTTCAGCTTCTGGCAACAAATGGCCACAAACCGATCAAAGGTGAAAGTGACGGTGAACCAGACAGAGCAGTCAGTGGCTGCATAAAGCAGGACGGCGTGGATATTACACACGGGGACGGAGTCCTTCAGGAAATAAAACAGTTCATCATAAACAATGGGAATGTGTCTCAGGATCAGGTCGAGGATAATGACCAGGAGATCCGCCGCTGCCATGGCCCCCAGGTAACGTCTGACACATGGAGACAATCCACAATCTTTATAAAGCAGGACGTAGATGGTCACTACGTTAACTGTGAGGAAGGAAAACAAACCCATTATCCATCAGCCTGGAGGCAAAGGGACCCGTTTGATCGGGGACACAGTGAGATTTTCAAATGTGTCCCTGTATTCAGAGATTTATTAAAATAATTGGAGCTGGAATAACAAATGGGAAGGTCGGAATTACTGACAAAAATGTGACATTAACCACAAGAAACCCTCCCTCCCCAAACACACAGAGACACATCCATCAGGACAGATGGTTTCTAGAACATTCCCACACACTCGATCACTCGAGAGCAGACACAGGTCACTCCTTCCCAGTTCCTAATACGGACGGAACGTTGCTGTCCTGAAGGATTCTCTCCCAGTTTCCTGAAGACAAACGGAGTTTGGGAATTCCTGTATTTTGGTCTAAATTGTGGTCGATCCTGTGTCGTGGAGAAATGTAAACGCAGGGAAAACGTATTCACCCCTTTAACTGCCTGAGGGGCCTTCGGAACAGTGTCTCCTTCTCCCTGGAACGGGATCTCTTCCCTCGGGATCTTATCGTTTGTTCAATTCACTGACGTCCGGCCGTTCACAAACAATGTCAGGGACAGAACGTTCCGGGGAATGGCAGTTATAGAATGTCAGGGACAGAACCTTCCGGGGAATGTCAGTAATAGAATGTTGGGGACAGAACATTCCGGGGAATGTCAGTTATAGAATGTCGGGGACAGAACGTTCCGGGGAATGTCAGTTATAGAATGTTGGGGACAGAACGTTCTGGGGAATGGCAGTTATAGAATGTTGGGGACAGAACGTTCCGGGGAATGTCAGTTATAGAATGTTGGGGACAGAACGTTCTGGGGAATGTCAGTTATAGAATGTTGGGGACAGAACGTTCTGGGGAATGGCAGTTATAGAATGTTGGGGACAGAACGTTCTGGGGAATGGCAGTTATAGAATGTCAGGGATAGAACATTCTGGGGAATGGCAGTTATAGAATGTCGGGGACGGAATGTTCCCGGGAACTCCTTGACCTGTCCATGACCTTCCCCCAATCCACCCCACCCTCCTCTCTGACCTATCACCTCTCCCCCTGTAAACCGGGAGCCATCCCCCCCCCCCCCCCCCCGCAGCATGTAGGACTAAGTACACCACCCCAGTACATTGATCTGTAACCCAGGAGCAGTTACCCTCCCAGCATGTAGGAGTGTGTACACCGCCCCAGCACATTGATCTGTAACCCAACAGCAGTTACCCTCCCAGCATGTAGGAGTGTGTACACCGCCCCAGCACATTGATCTGTAACCCAACAGCAGTTACCCTCCCAGCATGTAGGAGTGTGTACACCGCCCCAGCACATTGATCTGTAACCCAACAGCAGTTACCCTCCCAGCATGTAGGAGTGTGTACACCGCCCCAGCACATTGATCTGTAACCCAACAGCAGTTACCCACCCAGCATGTCGGACTGTGTACCCCACCCCAGTGCATTGCTCGGCAACACTGTGCTAGACCCCTGCCCAGTGTGGGGTAACTTGCAGCCCATTCTGTAACTGACAGGATGTACAGCTCCCACCCATTTACAGCTCCATATCTCCATTGTTGCCCTGACAAGGGGGTTTTGTGGGTGTGAACCTCACTGCCAGAGAGAGAAAGCGTGGGAATCAGTTTAGATATCACCACATGGGAGGGGTTTGGGGTATAGACAAGGAGGGGGAGACTGAGAGACAGTGTCATGGAAGGATGTGTTCCCAGGTTTCAGAATACTGAAATGTAGACACTTCGATACCATCCTGTAACATGAGCCTGTCTTCCCAGGAAAGATGGGCAAATGGGATATTTGAGCATTTGCACTACAGCTTTGTAAATGGGAGTTGTTTGAACAGAATCTATGATTCACTGGCCTGAATCAAACAAAAAACTGTCTCAGTGACATTATCCCTTAGTCTGACAGAACGATTATCTGCACGATGCTGAGCTAGTTTCCTGGTGATATCGGATCAAACTCACCTCATTAACAACCCAGCCCATCCCATGGTGTCCATCTTATTCAATACCAGCCCGATTCTCCCACCCATCATGGCTGGAGGTACTCACCATCTCCCGGGGGACCCTGGATATTCATCGTTCCCTGACACTGGGGCAATCTTTAAAAGGCCAATGAGCACATGGTTGCGCTTTCTCAGTTAGGAGCTGCCCTGCGCAGTTTAACCTGTGCATGGGGGATAAGAGACAATTACACTGCGGTTTGTCGACAGGGGCACGGAGGTCCTGGTGGATGTGCTAGTACAGAGGGGGACCATTCTCTTCCCAGAGGGGGCCACACCACCTGACCCACTGATCATGGTCTGAGCTCCCCACCCAGCTCAGTGCAGTATCTGGGGTCTGAGGAAATGCCCAGCAATACAGGACAAGCATCAATAACCTTCCCCACTCTGTCAGGATAAGGGTCACCATATTCTGTCTGCTCCCTCACACTCCCTGTATAACAGGTAAAGCACCATCCCACCCCGCCGTGATCTCTCTCTCCCTCTCTCTCCCACTCTCTATCCCTCTCTCTCTCTCTCCCTCTCTCTCTCCCCTTGTCTTCCTCCTCCCTCCACTTTAACCCCCCCCCCACCCCACGTTAATAACACTGCATGGATACAACACTGTGAACTGATTCCCTCCAGACCCCTCACCATGTCCCCGTCCCCTTCACCTAAACCAGCACTAACAGCAAGGACACCCACTCCCACCCTCACTCCCTCTCTCCCTTTCTCCCATTCCAGGAGAAACAGCCTGGAATAGGTCAGAAAGTGCCAAGCCGGGTGGTGGAGTGTCCGATATCCGTTCCCTCACCCCCCCTCCCCCCGCCATGTGGGGAGGACCCTGGTAGGAGCCGGAGAGGACGGGGACACCTCGTGTGGAGATTCTGAAACATCCACGTCCCACCGACCGAGTAAGGAGCAATGGTCAGCGAAGGGCAATTCTCACTTTAAACCCACTGGCAGCTCCGTTTCCCCCCGGCACAACTTAGAAGCCGTGGCCCTGATGCCATCTCCCTTTTGTGTCGAGCTGGTACAAATGGAATCCCCACGGTCTCGGTGGACAGGAGGGTGGGCTCACAACACATCGTCACCACCACCTCCCAGGAAGGGAGCACGGAGACTCCCTCCTACACCTCCCCCTGTAAACAGCTCAGATACTGAAACTAATCTGTGATAGTAACTGCTCTCCCCACTTGTCCTGATATCTTCAACAATCTGTGCTCATATACACCCAGCGCTCTCTGCTCATGCAACCCCTTTATTATGGTACGGCCTGTATTAAACTGCCTTTCAATGTTATTCCTACCACAGTACATCACCTCACACTGCTCTGCATTGATCCCCATCTGCCTTATAACTGAACACTACACCAACGTGTCACTGTCCTGTCAGAGTTCCACACTGTCTTCCATTGATTTCAGAGTTCTTCCAGGTTCGGTGCCATCTACAAACATTGCGATTGAAATCGTGTCACAGTCCCTATGAAACACCTGAAATCCTGCCCCACACACACAAGTCTGAGCAAGTGAAATACTGATATATTCCCACGGACAGAGTCGAATAATGACATGCTGTCAATGGAGCAACAGAAGTCCTGACACATACCAGACAGAGTAGATTAATTATTGACAAACCACAGAGCAAGAGAAATCCGGTTAGGTCCCACTTATCCACTTCATCAGAGTATAATGTGATGAAGCTGAAAGTGTGTACTGTACTTTTAAGAGAGGGAATGCTGTTTTGAACTGAGAGCTTACAAGCACCTGTGGTATGAGAAGGTGGCAGACCCAGAAACAGAATATTGTTATAGAGCTGGAGTCGGGTAATAAGCAGTTAAGAGAAAGAGGGTCCCTGGGTTGTGAATAGTTGATGGAAAATGTTCACTTTCAGAGTGATAAAAATAAATTGATGTTTTTATCTAAACAGTGGAGTTTGCGGATCTGTCCCTCATATTTTAACAGTTTACGAGGTGAATTGAGCATTTCTTTGTGTCATTGAAGTTCCCAGATGAGCTTCACGCTGTATCCTTACCATCCCCATGTGTGGATCTGTGCACCTCCACACAATCATCTATTGTATCCGCTACACCCGATGGGGCCTCCTCTATATTGGGGAGACAGGCCGCCTACTTGGGGAACGTTTCAGAGAACACCTCTGGGACACCCGGACCAACCAACCCAACCACCCTATGGTTCAACACTTCAACTCCCCATCCCACTCCAACAAGTACCTTGGACTCCTCCATCGCCAGACCATGGCAACACGACGGTTGGAGGAAGAGCGCCTCATCTTCTGCCTGGGAACCCTCCAACCACAAGGGATGAACTCTGATTTCTCCAGTTTCCTCATTTCCCCTCCCCCCACCTTGCCTCAGTCAAATCCCTCGAACTCAGCACCGCCTTCCTATCTTGCTATCTTCTTCCTGACCTCTCCGCCCCCACCCCATTCCGGCCTATCACCCTCACCTTAACCTCCCTCCACCTATCACATTCCCAATGCCCCTCCCCCATGTCCCTCCTCCCTACCTTTTATCTTAGCCGGCTGGACACACTTTCTTCATTCCTGAAGAAGGGCTTATGCCCGAAACGTCGATTCTCCTGTTCCTTGGATGCTGCCTGACCTGCTGCGCTTTTCCAGCAACACATTTTCAGCTCTGATCTCCCGCATCTGCAGTCCTCACTTTCTACTCGGGTAATAAGCAGTTAAGTGAAAGAGGGTCCCAGAGTTGTGAATTTTTGATATAAAGTATTCACTTTCAAAATAAAAAAATAAATTGATGTTTTTATTTAAACAGTGGAATTTGGGAGTTCTCTGTTCCTCATATTTTAACAGTTTACGAGGCAAATTGAGCATTTCTTTATGTTTCATTTAACTTACCAGATGAGCTTCACGCCATGTCCTAACAATTCCTGTCAGTGTATGTGTGTGTCTGTGTGTGGGGCAGGTCTTGCAGTCTCTGTGGTGCTTAAAGTGATGCAATGCCACCCTCTGCTGGCCTCCCCACGCCACTGAAAGGCATTGGCAGAGGGTGAAAACCAACAGGGATTCATTCAGAGAGGGGGAGGGAGAGAGCAGCTGCTCACAGCACCATCCAAACTGATGTCTTATACATGTACTGATTTAAATGTCCTTTAAACGTTGTAACTGTCCCTGCTTTCACCACTTGCTCTGCAAGTTCATTCCACACACAAGCCAGATTCTGTCTAAAATTATTAACTCTTATGACTTTTGTAAATCTTTTTCCTCGCACCTTAAAATATCCCTCAGTTTTGAATCCCCAACTCTTGGGAAAAGACATCAGCCCTTCAGCTTATCTGTACCCCTCATTATTTTGTAAACTTCTGTGAAGTTATCCCTTAACCTCATCCTCTCCAGTGAAAAAAGTCCCAGCATACCCAGCGTCTCCTTATCGCTCACTCCCTGCATTCCCAACAACATCCAAGTTCATCTGTTCTCAATCCTCTCCAGCTTAATAATATCAAGGTCAATAATATCAAAGTGAATAGTCAAGGTATTTTCTAAGGGAAGGTAGACCAAAACTAGAGGGCAGAGGTTTAAGGTGAGAGGGGAAACATTAAAGCGACCTAAAGGGCAGCTTTTACACCCAGAGGGTGGTGTGCCTATGGAATGAGCGGGCAGGATAACCAGACTGGACACAGTATTCCAGAAGAGGTCTAAGCAATGTCCTGTACATCCTCAACATGACATCCCCATTCCGATACTCAAACGGTCTGACCAATGAAAACAAGTGTGTTAAACACCTTCTTAACCGTACTATCTATATGAGATGCAAATTTTAAAGAATTATACCTGACGGCCTAGGTGTCTATTCTACAACACTGCCAAAGGCTCTACTTTGAATTGTATAGGTCCTGCTGTTGTTTGATTTACCAAATCCAATACCGCACATTCATCCAAACTAAACTCCATCAGCCACCCCTCAGCCCAGTGTGTGATATTACTGTCACCTCCCCCTCCCCTTCAATTTTAAAATGCCCATCCCTCTCCAGGAGGCCTGCACACTCCGGCCTTGATTTTCACAAAGACCCTGAGCTTGATTTGCCTTGTGTGGTTAGGGGGAGGAGGGACAGATTGCAGACACAGTCAGTGGGGAGGAGAGGCTGGACAGTAATCACCGGCCTGGTGTCATTTCATGGTTTTAGGTAAAGGGGAGTCGCACGTTAGAGGTGGGCAAGAGTGATCGGTGTTTGGGGGTCAGAAATTAAGCTCTTCCTTCGTCTCTGCTGTTCATTAATAAATATCCATTTGAGACCCTTCATTGGGCAGAGTGTTTCTGCAGGATTTCTTTCCGAAATATTGCAGACTACAGATACTAGCAATTAATCAATTGCATAGCACGTCACTCAATATCCTACAGTTGAGACAAATATCTTGCATTTGTTTAACAATACAAAGGGTTTTGTGTAGTTCAGTAATGGGAACCTGATTATAATAAATCCACACCGAACTGAAAGTGGGCACTAAAATATGACCCAAAATCTGGGTATGGCAGTGTGGTGGGTAGTGTCCCTGACTCTGAACCAGAACTCTGGATTTGATTCCAATTCCTGAACTTGTGTGGTAGTGTTCCTAGCTCTGGACTATAAGGCCTGGATTTAAGTCCTGCCTGTTGCAGAGGTATGTCACATCATGTCAGGACAGTCTGATGAACAAACACACAGGAGAATAATGTTACAGCTTCATGGGTATTGCTGAGTGATGCGAGTCCCTCCCTCTGGGCACAAAGGTCTCGGTGTAAATCCCACAGAAGTTTCTCATGATAAATCAGAACAAACTGATTAAAATGGATTTAGAATTGTGACTTGATGGATAAGGGAGCGGTGTCAGTATTGAATTTCAGAATTTAGGCCCGGGATGACTGAAAGTACAGCTACTCGTGATCATTGGAGTCACATTTCGCAGCAGTAGTGGTTTATAAAATCAAAATGGCCATGGATAGGGTGAGTAGTCAGGGTTTGTCCCCAGGTTAGGGGCGTCCAAAACTAGAGGGCATTGTTTGAAAGTGAGAGGGGAAAGATTTTGATGAGGCCTAAAGGAAACAATTTCACACAGAGGGTGGTGTGCATATAGAATGAGCTGCCAGAGGAAGTGGTGGAGGCTGGTACAACTACAGCATGTAAAAGGCATCTGGGTACTGACAGACCTGCCGAGCTTTTCCCGAAATTTCTGCATTTGTTAAAAAATGCAGTCATTTTAAAACAGGTATTCTGAATATATTAAATATTTTATTTTTTAATGACGCAGGGCCATGTAAACATATTTCAAATCAGTCGAGACCATTTTCTGCTAAGGGTATTGCTCTGTCTATGACAGCAGCAATGATGTACCTACATGGAACAGGGAATGTGATGGAGACATAGTTTGGACAATGTACAAGGAGACCTCACATGGTCCAGTTTGGGAGAGGATGACATTACTGTGTGATTCAGCTCAGAGAGGGAGAAAATGTAACCTGCCTGAGAAGGAATTGCCTATCACACACTCTCTTCTTCGTTGTTCCTCATCACAGCAATGTGTGCAAGCTATAAAAAAAATTCTTTCAGTCATCGTTACTTTTATAGAATCACTGCAGTGTTGAAACAGGCCCTTCGGCCTAACAAGTCAATACCAACCTTCCCAACCGATTTCCCTATATTTACCTCTGACTAATGCACCTAACCTAGAAATCCCTGCACACTACAGACAATTTAACATGACAATCCACCGAACCTACACAGTTTGTGGGAGGAAAGTAGATCACCAATTAGAAGCTCTTACAGATAAGGGGAGAATGTGCAAACTCCACACAGACAATCACCCAAGGCTGGAATCGAACCCAAGCCCCTGCTGCTGTGAAGCAGCAGTGCTGCCCACCGTGCTGCCCTTTGGGTGCTCCCTGACCAGAATTTACTGGAGTCTACTCACTGCCTAAAGCAAAGGGAATTCAGCCAAATCCAACTCTCCCAGGATGAAATCCCATTGCTAGCAGCTGTGTGTGTACAATATCTTCAGAAGCAGAATAACGTTTTGGACAATCTCAATTTTTACTTTTGTCATGAGTTCCAATAATATCTGGACAAAGTTCTTTCAAATTAAATTGCAGAAATTTTGTTAATCGGTGTGTGTTTGTGTTTGCATGTGTGTGTTTGTGTGTGCGTTTGTTTGTGTGTTTGTGTGTTTGTGTTTAGAAAGGGAAATATTAGACCATAAGTCATAGGAGTGGAAGTAAGGCCATTCGGTCCATCGAGTCCACTCAGCCATTTAATCATGGCTGATGGGCATTTCAACTCCACTTACCCGCATTCTCCCCGTAGCCCTTAATTCCTTGTGACATCAAGAATTTATCAATCTCTGCCTTGAAGACATTTATCGTCCCAGCCTCCACTGCACTCTGTGGCAATGAATTCCACAGGCCTACCACTCTCTGGCTGAAGAAATGTTTCCGCATTTCTGTTCTGAATTTACCCCTTCTCATTCTAAGGTGTAACGGAAACAATTTCTTAGCGTCCACCCTTTCCAAGCCATTGATTATATAATTGCAATACCCAAACAGTTTGCCATTCATCTTTCCACCATAGTTTGAGTAACATTGCTCTGGATCATAAACGTGTTGTTTTAGCAGATTAAAGAAACTAGCCTGACTTGTTCCTAAAACTGACCCTGACCCAGTCTGAGAACGATATCATCGGCCATATCACTAACCTGGTTACAGTTAATATTTGTTGTGAGCAGTGGAGGTGTGGGACTAGAAAATGAAACAGTGACCCCAAAAGCCGGGGAACTATAATCCAGTGAGCCTGATGTCAGTGGCGGGTAAGTTATTGGAGGGGTTTCTGAGGGATAGCATTTACATACATTTGGGAAGGCAAGGGCTGATCGGGGTAGACAACGTGTCTTTCTGCATGGGAAATCATGTCTCATTAATTTGGTTGAGTTTTTTGAAGAGGTGACAAAGAAGATTGATGAAGCCAGTTTGGTAGACGTTGTCTATATGGACTTCAACAAGGTGTTCATTTAAACAACAAAGAACAAAGAATATCTACAGCCCAGGAATAGGCCCTTCACCCTCCAAGCCTGAGCCGATCCAAATGTACTGTCTAAATCTGTCGCCCAATTCCTAAGCATCTGCATTACTCTGCTCCCCACCTACTCATACATCTGTCCAGATGCATCTTAAAAGAATCTACCGTGCCTGCCTCTACCACCAATGCTGGCAACACGTTCCAAATGTCCACCACCCTCTGTCTGAAGTACTTACCATATGTATCCCCCTTAAACATTCCACCTCCCACTTTGAAAGCATGACCTCTCGTTATTGAATCCTTCACCCTGGGAAAAAGCCCATCTCTATCCACCCTGTCTATACCCTTCATGATTTTGCAAACCTTAATCAAGTCCCCCCTCAATCTCCTTTTATCTATTGAAAATAAACCTAACCTACTCAGCCTCTCTTCACAGCTGATATTTCATTCTGATTGGTAGACAGATTAGTAAGTTTCAGTCACGTAAGATACAGAGGAAGCTCGTCACAATTGGCTTGAAGGAAGAGGGATATTTTTCAGCCTGGAGGCTTGTGAGCAGCAATGTGCTGCAAGAATCAGTACTGAGTTCACTGCATTTCATCATTTATGTAAAGGATTTAGATGTGAATATTGGGGCCATAGTTAGTAAATTTACAGATGACATCAGAAAGGTGGTGTAGTAGATTATCTCAGAGTACAACAAGACCACAATTAGATGGGACAAAGGGGCAAGGAGTGACAGATGAAGTTTAATTTAGATAAATACGAGGTTTTGTATTTTGTGAACGCACAACAGGCCAGGAATTATACACTTAATGAGAAGGTCCTGGGGCGTGTTGTAGAACAAAGGGACATAGGACTGCAGGTATATTGTTCCTTGAATGTGGAATCGCAGGTAGACAGAGTGGTGCAGAACACATTTGGCACATTTGCCTTAATCAGTCAGAGTATTGAGTATAGGAATTGTGGTGGGATGTTGTATCTGTACGGGACGTTGTGAGGCCACTTTAAGAATACTGCGTACAACTCGGTTTTCTGCAGAAATAACTTACCCAGATGTTCCAGGACTGGAGGTTTGAGCTTGAGGGAGAGGCTGATTAGGTTGAGGTGCTTTCTCCTGGAGTGTCAGAGGCTGAAGGGTGACATTATAGAGGTTTATAAAACCATCAGGGGCATGGATATTCTGAACAGCCACGTTCTGCTCTCCAAGTTAGGGGAGTCCAGAACAAGAGGGCATTGGTTGAAGGGGAGAGGGCGAATGATTTAGAAGGGACCTGAAGATAAATGTTTCACAGAGAGAGTGGTGTGTGTACAGAAAGTGCTGTCAGAGGAAGTGGTCAAGGCGGTTACAATCTCACATTTAAAAAGTATCTGAAAGAGGAGGGATATTTACCAAATGCTGGCAAATGGGACTGGATCAGATTTGATATCTGATCGGAATGAACAGATTGGACAAACGGGTCTGTTTCCATTCTGCATGACTCTCTGGTCCTATAAGAAGGATGTTGAATAATTCTTAAAGGACCTTTCAAGTGGGAATTCTCTTCAGTGGAAGTTAATTGTGCCTCTATGTTCACATTGATTGAAAGCTGCATCAGTTAAATATTTGACAGAGAAGTGAGTCATGGATAATGGGATATAGACAGGAAAGTGGGGCTGAGACCACAACCTGATCAGCCACAATCTTAGTGCCTGGTGGAGAAGGCTCAAAGTATCTAATGACCCACTCCTGCTCCTCAGTCCCATGTTCCTGTGTTCCATTCAGCCCCTCAAACCTGCTAGACAGGAACAGTTGGAGGCTACTTACTCCTATAATCTGGTGCACAGAAACAGAGGAGACCATTCAGCCTCTCAATACTGTCACACATGCTTTGAAGTGATTTGGGAAGTGTAATTGGAAAATCCAGGCACAGGTATGAAAGAGGTCCCTCATCTCTCTTCACAGAGCTTCTCCTCTCTGCAACTTGTGCTTCATTTGTTGGTCATGTTGTAGACCCAGATTCACTGTGAATACAGCCCCCATACCTCAACCAGAGTTGGCTCACAAAATCCTCTGGTCTCCCTTACTGCAATATTCAGTAATTGCACCTTCATGAAAATAACACCCACTAACTCTCCAATAACAGAATGTGAGAACATCAGGAACAGGAACAGATCGTTCACCCCCCAAGCCTGCCTTGCCCTTCACTAAGATCATGACTGATCTGCTCTTGGTCTCAAATTCTCTTTCAAACCCAATTCTTCATAGCCCTCACCGCTCTGTCAGGTCAATATCCATCTCCCTCCTCTTCAAATACTTTCAGTCATCTAGCTTCCCGAACACTCTTGAGAACAGAAACCCTGACATTCAATCCCACCTGTTTGAAGAAAACACTTGCTGCTCCTATATCATGGCCTATTGATGTGAACAAAAGAGGTTGAGACAAGGGTTCAGGTAAAAATGACTGGCCCCGATATCAAGACAGTGGTTGGCTTCTGTTGACATCAAGGAGCTTAACAAAACGGGACTTAATGGGAATCAGAGTAAACTCTCCAGTGTTTGGGGTCAAACATGACACAAAGGAAGATGGTCATTATCTCAGTCCTGGGTCACCTTTGTGGGAGATCCTCAGGGTAAGTTCCTCTTCACAAACATCTTCAGCTGCTTCCTCAATGTCTCCCCTCCCCACCCTCCTCACCATAAGATCAGAAGTGGGGATGGTCACTGAAGATTCCACAATGTTCAGAATATTTTGATCCCCCCTCAGCTCCTGAACTACTCTGTGTCCGTGTGCAGCAAGACCCAGACTCCATTGAGACTTGTGCTGTTAAATGGTCCGTAACATTCATCTACCAGCGCTGCCTGTCACTGCACATTGCCACAGTAAAACAAGAGTTCATTCGGCACCTCACGCTAGTTTCACAGGAATATGAGAAAGCCATTCAGCCCATTGACACTATTGGAGAAGAACAGGGACAGCCCATTCAGTGCCTCCAGCCTATTACTCAGGAAGAGAAGGAGTCTAGTGTGATGGACCACACCAGAGCCCCTCGAAAATATTTGAAGGCGGTCACCTAGACTCTATTTTTTTATTTTAAAGGGAATATAAAGTGACTGTTCCAGATGCAATGTGACAGGTCAAACTTCTCGGTGTGAAGCTAAACACTATTTATTGAATCGGGAAAGATAAAATGAATGCAAAGAAAGAGGAATTTAGAAAATCATAATTCCATTAGACAAGTTAGCAGAATAACAAATCAAGGAACTGTTACTAATGAACTGTACCAATATAGGAAAATCCCAAAAACACAGCGCCTGGCAGAAAGGAAAATTCAGACACAGATCGTCACAAACATTTCTCTAATCCGGGAATTAAAAACAGCACCAAGAGAAAATTCAGAGAGAGTAGCACCCAGGTGATAGTCACTGAAGATTCCAACTCTGTGCAGAACCCAATAGTTTCTGATGTTACTGAGAAACCAAAACCCAGAGATCCTAACCTGTGAGAGCTGGCCACACCCATTCAGGCTGCATTAAAATAAACCCAAGACCTCCCTAGCTGTTTACTCAGTGGTCTTAACTAACCAGTTTGGCAACGATCATTCAATCTCTCTCTTAAAAGAAACCAGGACAAAATAACCTCTCAAAGCCTGTAGCATCATCACACTTGTCAGTACATCGAGCTGTCAAACAGGAACCAGGGGTAACCCAATCAGGCCCTTGGTCCTGTCCAATCGGAAGAGGAAGAAGCCATTCAGACCCTTGAGTCTCTTACACAGGAACAGGAGGAGGCCATTCAGCCCCTAAAGCCACTTCCACAGCAACAGGATGAGGTCATTCAGCTCCTTCAGTCTCTTACACAGGAAGAGAAGGAGGCCATTCCGCCCTCAACGCACTTGCAAAGGGACAGAATGAGGTAATTGATGCTGATTCCTGATGAATGGCTTATGCCCAAAACGTAGATTCTCCTGCTCCTCGGAACTGACTGACCATCTGTGCTTTTCCAGCAATCTACTGTCTACTACAATCTCCAGCATCGGCAGTCCTCACTGTCTCCAGATTGATGCTCCAATATGATGTCCAAGTGGGGCAGAGGCTGCACAGACAGACTGCTCCACGTTGTTCCTCCTGGCTCCGTTGCTCATGATGAACACGTGGGACTTTAACATGGTTTTCTAGTGGTGAGCAGGGAAGCCATATGTCTTGTGTGAAGTCTCAAGAAGGCACCTTCCATCTCTGAGAAGCCAGCCTTTCTCTATGCAGGGTGAAAGCTGGTGGGAATGGTTACCTGTTTCAGATGGAAGGTATTATGGCTGATGTTGGGGATTGTGAACATCATGGCGTTCAGTACGGGTTCACACGCCAACAGCACAATAACATGGGGAGAGTTAATTTAGGCATATAAACTATTAGGAAAGTCACGTTAGACTGATGAATCGAGATTGATAGGTTCTTGTTGTCTAGAGGAATTAAGGGCTACGGGGAGAATGCTGGCAAGTGGAGCTGAAATGCGCATCAGCCATGATTGAATGGCGGAGTGGACTCGATGGGCCGAATGGCCTTACTTCCACTCCTATGTCTTATGGTCTTATGGTCTTATGGACTCTCTGTGTTCAAATAATGCTGATCTTCCTCATGTTGATCTTGTCGAGTGCACGTCCTGTTCAGTGTAACCTGTGTGCCTTACTCTGTCCAAGTCTATTTCCACCCGATGATCTGTCTGGCATGCTTACTATGATCTGCCTCCACTGCTCATAAATAAAGTGTTTCCCTGTACTGAGGTACACGTGGCAATAAATCAGATCAATCAATCCTGGGTAAAGTATGGAATTTCTCACCCTATCAATGTGTCTTTTGGAAATATACCTGCTACACCTCATGTTTCAGCGTCACCATTTCAGATTTCCCAGCTCTGCAGATTAAACTCTCAGGTTCTTCACTCTACCCTCATGATACTGCCATCTGTATCTGTGGTAAGGAGATCATTCCTTACAAAGGAGATCAAATCTGTAGAGAGCGCCCCAAATGCTCTCTCAGCAAGGCTCTACAACAGCAGGAGGATGGCTTTACTCATGTACTCGAATCATCTTACAATGAAGGACAGCATACCATTGACTGCACCCATTACTTACACAGGGTTTGATTCGGAGCAGTCAGCATAGACTTGTGAGTGGGAGATCATGCTTCCCAAATTTGTTAGAGTTCTTTGATGAAGTGACCAAGAAGGTTTACGAGGACAGAGCAGTAAATTTAGTCTCTATGGATTTCAGTAAGGCCTTCGATAAGGTTCCAAATGGCAGGCTGCTCTGGAAGGTTCCATCACGTGGAATGCTGGGGGAACTGTCCAATCGGATACACAGTTGGGTTGATGGTCAGAAGCAGAGGGTTTAGTGGAAGGATGATGGTCAGACTGAAGGCTGTGTCCATTGCTGTTTGTTATCTACGATTTGGTTGAGAATGTACAAGGCATGATTAGTAAGTTTGCAGATGATACTAAAATAAGTGGGAGCATGATCAGTGAGGAAGTTTATCAGAAATTGCAGCAGGACCTTAATCAGGTGGGGAAGTGGGCCGAGAAATGGCAAATGAAATTTAATATAGATGTGTGAGGTCTTGCATTCTGGAAACTCAAATCAAGGTAGGAGTTTCACGGTGAATGGGAGGGTCTTAAGGGGTGCAGTGGGCAGAGAGACCTTGGTTTTCACGGGCACGGTTCTCTAAGAGTAGAGTCACAGGTTGACAGGGCAGTGAAGAAGGCTTTTGGCACATTGGCCTTCATCAGTCAGGACACTGAGGATAGAAGTTGGGAATTTATGTTGCAGTTACACAGGACATTGGTAAGGCCGCACTTGGAGTATTGTATTCAGTTTTTATAACCTTGTTATAGGGAGGATGTTATGAAATTAGAAAGAGTGCAGAAGAATTTTACAAAGACATTGCCAGGACCCAATGGTCTAAGTTATGGGGAGAGGTTGGACAAGCTAGGACCTTTTATTTTTTGTGTAAGAGACTGAGGGAGTCCTTCTCGAGCTGTATAAAGTCATGAGGGGTATGGATAGAGTTAATGCTCTCAGTCTTTTTCCAAGGTGTACAGAATCGAGGAGTAGAGGGGATCAGTTTAAGGTTAGAGGGGAAGGAATAAAAGGGAACCTGAGTGGCCACTTCTTTACACAGAGGGCTGGTACATGGATGAGCTGCCTGCAGATATGGTGGTGGTGATGCGGGTGGGTGGGTGGTGTACATTAACAACATTAACAACATTTCAATGCATTTGGATAAATATGTCGATAGGAAAGGACTGGAAGGATATGTGCAAAAAGCAGGGAAATGGGGCTAACGTGGATGGACATTTGCAAGGTGAAGATGAACCCCTCTGTTAATTAAAACCAAACACCCAGAAAAGCTCGTCACACCTCGTAATCTGTTAAAACATGAGTGACACCGATCTCCTATATTCCACTATTTAAACAAAAATTAACAAGTTTGTTTCTTAACATTAATAGTGAACACTAAACAACAACTATTGACAAATACAAGCCCCTGTTTTCTTAGCTACTTTATATCTGACTCCAACTCTGTAAATATATGCTGTTCCAACAGCCCACATATAAAACATTACAACCTCGAGAGCACACAGTCTCTGTCTTCCCAACTGTGCTCACTCATTCAGCTGCTGATCTCCCCGGGTCATTTTATTATTGCATGTAGGTTTAGATGAACATGTATCTTTGATAGAGAGTGTTTGGGATGGCCAGTTAGCACTGCAGCTCTACAGCAGTTGCTCTGCTGTTGGATGGCAGTAGCTCTCCCTGTAGTGTTCAAAATGCTGGGTATGTATACTCCCCATGATATAGTAATTCCCATAATTTGGTTGCTTACCAGGTGTCCAAACAATAATATTCAAATTCCATTGGCTTCTGGTTTACTGAGCGTTATTTAAACTCTTTGGTTGCATTTGAATGGCTGTCACAATAGCAACCAAAACTCAGGTATCCATTTCTCAGCTAATGTGGACATGTGGAACAGTTTGACCTTTAGCTGGCATTTGTGGCTTTAATTTCTATTCGGCAAAACCCGTTCTGTTTTAAAGTACTCTACATGTTTTTGGCTTCACAACATCTCCCCGCTTCAGAAAATAAAGTGAACCAGCAGAATGAAAAGATGACTACATTTCTTCTCCTCTAATTTTAAATCCCAATTTTATGAAATACAAAAGTATTTATCTCAGTTATATCATTCATATTAATTCTGCACACCATTATAACACTGGAATAACACTAAATCTTATCTACACTTTTTCCTTTAAATCCGTGATAACCCATTTGCTATCACATTGTAGGAGCCGCAGCATGTACCTTTTGTAAGTTTAAAGTCAGGAAGGTAAAACTCCAATGAAATAGTCTCAGATTCTGGTCTTTAACTATTCCAAAAAATGCGAGAGATTTGTCATTGTCCAAAACCATCTCCGACAATTTGTTTGTCATATACACATTAAAATATTGTCAGGCCAGTGCGAAACATAATCATTCTTGTTCAATAATGGAGATTTTGTATCTTTGTTCTGGTGGATATTGAGTTTTTTCGACAAGTAGCCAAATAGCCATTCAGTTCCATCATCATCTTTCTGTATCAATACATCTCCGACCCCGATATCCCGAGCGTCAAACACAATTATCAATGGGTCTCAGAATATTTGGTGTAGCTAAAATGGGTGCGGTGATTAATCCTGCTTTAAAATTCTCAAATGCCTCCTGGCATTGTTCTGTCCACCACAATTCTGTGTTCTTCTTTAGTAAATCCATCAGTGGTGCTGAAGTTTGGAACAAACTTCTGATAGAATCCACTCAGTTCCAAAAATCGAAGCATCTCTTTCTTCGAGGATGGTTGTGGAAATCCCTCAAAACCCTTCGACTTTGTGTTCCATGGGGTCAACCTCCCATGTCCATTGTAATGTCCCAAGAACGTCACCTCTGCCTTCGCGAATTCTGTTTTCTTTAAGTTTATTACCAAGTTTGCTTCTTGTTCAACATGATCTGTCAACTGTAACATGTGAGCTTTTAATCACTTGCTAAAGATCACCACATCATACAGATTAACTACACAATTTGTTCATCTGGCCACAGCTCTGTTCCTGAGTCTTAAATGTGTCTGGAGCATTATTCATCCATATAAAATACTCGATAAATTTTTTGTCATCTCCAGTATCTTTACTAGATAGCTGAACTGACTCCACATTTTTTTTAATTTGAAAGGGGCCACTAAACCTGGCTTTGAAGGGATTACCTACCCCTGGTGGCAATACTAATACGTCATCCCCACGGGATATCCTCAAAGTTTCAGTGTTTTTATCTGCCACCTGCTTCATTCTATGTCGTGCTCTTCAGATACTATTCAGATATAGTATTTAGCAAACTCACCTACTCCATCTCCTCTCTCCTTCACCTCACACACAGAATCCAAGTGTGAGATTTCCGACTTCGGTCCTGTCAATTTATATTTAATTAATTTCAACGGACCTCTCACTTCATGTACGAATATTAACTTAAAGGAAGTAAAGTGAGTAGATTTATTTGGGGCATCTCTAATGGCAAACTAATAATGGGACACCTTTATTCCAATCATTCTGGTAATCAAAACAGTACGCTGTTAACATGGTCTTCAGCGTCTGATGCTAACTTTCCAAGGCTCCCTGGGATTCAGGATGGGACGCACTTGATTTAAACTGCTGCATGCCGAAGCTATCCATGACTTCCTTAAACAGCTGAGCGGTAAAATGAGATCTTTCGTCTGACTCAATCTTACTGCCTAGCCCACAGCGAGTAAAGAAAGCTACCAACCCCTCCACCTCCCTTTTTATCTTAACATTCCGTAATGGAATTTCCTCTGGAAATCTGGTGGACTTATTCATTACGGTCAGCAAATATATTTTTCCACTTCTATGTTAGGAATTGGAGCTACACAATTAATCATAACCCACGTGAAATGTTCTTCGAATGCAGTAATTGGCACGAAAGGTGCTGGTTTTATTACTGTCTGTTACTTACCTACCATTTGGGATGTATGTCACGTACAAAAAAACCCACGTCCTTGTGCATTCCAGGCCAGTGTAAATGCTTCTGTACCTTGGCCTGAGTCTTCTGTACACCTAAGTGACCGCCTGAAATTAGTTTATGTGCTAGCCATAACACTGTACGTGACTGCTAACACAATCTGGTGTACTTCGGCCAATTTCCCTTCTGCAGTAACCTATCGGGGTCTCCATTTTAATTTTAGGATTCTATGTTTAAGTTAATAACACTCAACAATATATTCTGATTCCTTTTCTGTGTGTGTGCATGTGTATGTGTGTGTGAATGTGTGTGTATATATCTGTTGAAAGTCCATGAGCCTTTCTGGATAAAACACCTCTGCCTGATCCTCTGCCTGTTCAGGTTTATCCTGCACCGTTACATCAAACAGGGGGTCAGTTCACTGCACATCAACTCATTTGTCTTTTTCTTTCGGTTTTACTTCCTGCTGTAACTTATGACAGTGGGATCTTGTTACTACACACTCTGGAAAGATTCCTCGGTATTTTTCTTTTAACACCCCAATTCCTTAGACTTCTGTTGGCTTCTCCACCACAAGGGGTGCGTCTCCCTCCTCGCCTCCTGCTAAATCGTTCCCAAGAACAAACTGTATTCCTGGAACTGACACTCTGTTACTCACTGTCACTGTTACTTCCCTAATCTTGATTTGGCATTCCATCCTGATGTAACACAAGGGAATGATTAATTTCTGTCCCCATTCCACAACGTAACACACTCTTGATGAACATGCCAGAAAGTGTGAAAAAATCTTTCATCTCTTCCTATTAGAGGGTGAGAGAAATTGAGGGCTGCAGATGCTGGAGATGAGAGTTGTAAAGTGTGGGGCTGGAAAAGCACAACACGTCGGCAGCATCCGAGGGGCAGGAGAGTTAACGTTTCAGGTATAAATTCTTCATCAGGAAAGTGGGGGGTAAGGGAGGGGGAAGGAGGTTGAGAAATAAATAGAAGGGTGGGATGGAGCTGGGTGGAAGGGAGCTTGGAAGGCGATAGGTAGATGCAGGTGGGGTGTGATGGCGACAGGTCGGACAGGAGGGTGATAGGACTCCTATCGGTGGGAGGACAGCTGGATCCCTCAAACTGTACAGCATTATAGTTGACTTCACCAAATTCCAAATCTCCCCTCCACCAATCTCTCCCAGATCCAAACGTTCAATCCAGCACTGCCCTCTTGAACTGCCCAAACTGGCCATCTTCCTTCCCACCTAACGACTCCACCCTCCCCTCCAACATATCACTATCACTCCCACCGACATCTTCTTATTGCCTTCCAAATGACCCTCCCACCAGCCCAGCTGCTCCCCTCGTATTTATCTTTCAGCCCCCTTGTCCCCCCACCATGTTCCTGACGATGGGTTTCTGCCTGATATTTGATTGTCCTGCTGTCTGGATGCTGCCTGATCTGTTGTGCTTTTCTGGCGCCTCACTTCTCAACTATTAGAGACTGAGCAGATCCCGTATCTCACAAAATTATAACTTCTTGTCCTTCTTCCCCTGTTCTTTCTGAGTAAACTTTATCTTCAGAGATGAATTCTTTCAGAGATCAGGCACTGCCTCCTTACTCAGACCCTGCCTCGGCTGTGCACTCTCCTGCAGCTCCTCGTCTCCACTTGAGGTCTCCTTTACCAGTTTCACTAATGCCACTGGGCTTAGCCTCTTCTACCACATCTTTCCCCAAAGTGTCTTCATTCAACGCCCAGCACGGTGTGTCCCAGCTTACTCCAGTGAAACCACTTTTTCCCTGTGCCCTTCTTAAATCATCAGCACTGTCATTTTATGTTTTCCACTCACTTATAGTGAGAACACCTGAGGCCTTTCACCACCTTTCAACCCCCTTGGGCTTCTTTCTTCACCTGTGGTAAACTATTGTGCGCTACTGTTTGCTTTGTAATGTGTGATCTTCCCTTCTCCCAATTTCTATCCCTCACAGGATGCAACTCCTGCCAGAAGCTAAATATTATCTCATGCCCCAGTGCATATTTACCTGCCCTTTCTGCCGTGCTTCTCACTTCTTGAACTTTCGGTACATTCACATGAATTCTTACTATCTCTGGAAGTGAGTCTTTTAACTTCTCCAGCAAATTAATCTCCCTTCAAGCCTCACAGGTCTTATCCATTTTTAAGGCCAGCACCCACCTGTCAAAATGACTGTGGTTACTTCTTTCAAACTCAATATAAGTCTGACCTGGTTCCGTCTCTATTTTTCTGAACTTCTGTCTATATGCTTCTAGTACCAATTCATAACCAATCAAAATAACCAATTTGACATCTTGATAATCTCTTGACCCCACATCTGACAGCACTGCACATACCTCACCAGCTGTGCCCATCAGCTTAGTCTGAACTAGCATTACCCACAAGTTCACTGGACACGTCATCTGCCTAGCCATTTTTTCAAATGAAATAAAAAAGGTTTTGACATTTTTGTCACCGAAATGTGGCAAGTTATTAACATAGTTGTATACATCCCTATGTTCTCCCTTCATCTCCATCCTGTTAACTTAACTTGCTTGTCTAATTCCCAACTTCTGCATTTCAAATCCTCTCTCTCTTTCTTTTTCTTCTCTTTCTCTTTCTTCTCTCTATTTCCTTCCCTTTAGTTATCTTCTATCTCCAGTTGCCACATTTGCAATTTAAGTTTTTTCTAACTCCACTGCAGTTTCCTATTTCTCTGATACATCAAAGTGCTTAACCAACTCCATTACAATTTCAGCTTCCCTTTTGTCCCTGGTTAAACCCAATTCCAACCTATTTGCTAATTCTAAAAAATGTCCTCCTTCTGTCTTTCTAAACTTCCTTGGAAAATTTGGGAACCTCTTTAGTAATGTTAAAAGCCATTTCCCTCACTTTTGATTTACTCAACCACAAGTAACAAAATTAAACGAATTTTCCCACTGGTTTTATTTGAAGATCAAAGTCACTAATTGCAATGAGTTGGAATTTGCTGGGACCTGTTGTATCTCAAATCTGTTCAAGTCGATCCAAGTGCCACACGGCAAGGCCCCAAACTGTCATGACATCAATGTCGAAACCCTCTGTTAATTAAAATCACACACACTGAAAAGCTCACCTCCCATCATAATCTGTTAAAACGTGAGCGACAGAGAACTCCTAAATTCCACTAATAAACAACAAATAACAATTCATATCTGTGCAAGTTAGCTCGCTGAGCTTGAAGGTATGTTTTCAGATGTTTTGTCACCATGACTAGGTGACATCATCAGTGAGAGTATCTGCTGAAGCTCTGGTGGTATGTCCCACCTCTCTATTTATAGGTCTTGGTTTCTTAAAGTGGGTGATGTCATTTCCGGTTATTTTAACAAGAGAATGTAGACAGGATCTAAATTAATGTGTCTATTGATGGACTTCTGGTTAGAACGCCATTCCTCTAAGAAGGTCCTTGCATGTCTTAGTATGTGTGTGTGCTTTGTCCCAGTCAAAGTGGTACCTTTCTTTGTCTGTATGTATGGAACATAGTGATAGTGCGTCATGTCTTTTGGTGGCCAGTTGGTGTTCATGTATCCTCATAACACGACAACAGGACAGTTTCAATGTTCGAAAAGTGGTTTTATACACACTGTTTAATCAATGTTTGTGTGGAGTTAAGTAGCATTTTTCACACGTACTCAACACATTGTAAATGAACAACAGAGACACAGTTAACGAAAAATGATGCACATGATGTATAAAATTGATAAAACATTAAAACATGATTTGATCCTCTCAACGTTCCCTCCTTTTCTGGAATTCCCTACTCTACTCTCTCCTTCTTACCAGGATGAGTGCTCCAAATTCTTGAGTCTAGAGTCCCAAATTATTTCAGTTAATCCCCTTCAATATATTGGCCTGTTGGGTTCTTTCCAAAGCGAGTGTCTGTCATATAATGGGAGATAAATATTCTGGCATCAGACTCAGCATTTGAACATATTACTCTGTTGTACACGCACTGTACCAAGGACCACAGCACACAGGCATTGCCAAACCATTGGGGAATGTTCATCTACTTCTTTCGATCATGTAGTTTTCTCATTTTCCACATCTCCAGATCTATATCCTCTCTCTCGTTCTCCCGTTGCATCTAGTTAAGAAATCCACCAATTATTCTTCGTGTCCCATCTCCCAAAACTCCTTCTTTCAGTTTATATCTAATGCTCTCTTCAAGATGTAATGTGGTTATAATTGAGCAATGTAACTACAAAGACATGCGGGAGGAGCTGGCCAGAGTTAATTGGAAGTGGAGCAGAGCAGGAAAGACCATGGAGCAGCAATGGGAGGAGGTTCTGGGGATAATTCGGAAGATAATACCAGAAATGCAACCCCAAGAAGATGAAACATACCCATGGCAGAACAAGGCAGCCATGAGTGATAAGGCATCAAACCAAAAGAGAAAACATACAATGTGGTGAAGATGATTGGGAATCCAGAGAATTCATTGGCTCTGAAACTACATAAGGCTGGCATCACTGACACTACAGAGATCTTAATCATGGTCAGGGAGAGAAACAGAGGAAACACATTCACTTTAAACACAGAAGATGGTATTTCTCAAGGAAAAAGATTCAGGTGAATTAAACATTTGCATTAAGATCAGTTAAATGCTTTTGCGGAATGTGTCAGATTGGAAGCAAGACCCGGGGAGACAGACCCTCAGCAGAATAAGAGTTGAAAATGAAAGTATTTCCACATCAGAAACCAGGTTAGGTCACTGAGTGCAGGGCTCATGGGTGAATGGGTCTCAGTGAGACTTGGGGAACAGACAGCAGAATTGCATTGCAGATATTGCAGCTCGAAACTGCGTATTCATGTAGTGCTGTAGACCACAGCAGCAGGAGAAGCAGACCTGCATTCAACCACAACCTGTAACTTTTTGCCAGGGTAACACTTCAGTCTGTCATTACCATCAACACCATCTATGGCTCAGCGACGAGTGTGGGTGAACATGTCAGAGTCAGAATCACATGAACCTTAACCTGATGCTAACTCATTAAAGCTACCAGACTTGACCAACAGATCTGAACGAAGCCCTGCCGTCCTGTCACGTTCAGTTATAAAATGGTGATGGACGATTAAACAAATGACTGGAGGAGAGGGGTCCACAAACATTCCCATCCTAAATAATGGAACAGACCTGCACATCCCCGTGTCTGCGTGTGTTTCCTCCGGGTGCTCCGGTTTCCTCCCACAGTCCAAAGATGTGCAGGTCAGGTGAATTGGCCATGCTAAATTGCCTGTAGTGTTAGGTAAGGGGTAGATGTAGGGGTACGGGTGGGTTGCGCTTCGGCGGGGCGGTGTGGACTTGTTGGGCCGAAGGGCCTGTTTCCACACTGTAAGTAATCTAATCTAATCTAATCTAATCTAATCAGTGTAAAAGAGAAGGATGTTCCATCTGCACCATCCTCTGCCAGAAGTATTGATTCGATGATACACCTCACCTCATCATGATACCCACAGAATCACAGATGTCAGTCTTCAACCAATTTCAATTGCTGCACGTGACATGAAGAAACAGCTGAACAGAGTAGATATGACACAGGCAATGAGCCCTGACACCATTTCTGCAATAGGACTGAAGACTTGTGCTGCACAGCAAGCTGTGTCCCTGGGGAAACTGTTTCATTCCAGCTCCAACTCCGACATCTACCTGGCAGTGTGGAAAATTACTCCCCTATGTCCCGTCCCCTAAGACGGGAATAATTACAATCTGACCAATTACCACCCCCTCAGACCCATCACGACAGTCAAATTGGTTGGAGTTCTTTTTGACAGAGCTGACAAACAGCACAGAAATAACCAGCTCAGTGTGGTTTCCGATAGGTCCCCATGTGGAGATGGTGCTGTTGTGGAAATGTCACTGGATTACTAATCCAGACCAGGCTAATGCTCTGGCAGCTGGTGGAAGTTAAAAACAATTAATAAAATATCGAGATCTAAAATCTGGGGTCAGTAACAGTGACCTTGAAGCCAATATCGATTGTAAACAGAATTTCCTACTCCAATGTACTTTTAGGAAGTGAATCTCCCATGATTTGCTGGGCTGGACTAAAACTGACTCCAAAGACCCTGACATGTGATAAACATTTCAATGGTCTCTGAAACGGTCAATCAAGACACTCATTTGTATCAAACTACTCCACGGTCTGAAAGGATGAAACCGGACAGAACACCCGGCCTCAGCATCAGTATCGGAAAAGGGAATGGGAACACAGTCCTGTCGACCCTGCAGAAACCTCCTTCCTAACATCTGAGAGCTTGTGACAATATTTACAGAGCTTTCCTACAGACTCCATAGAAACAGCGGGAAAGGAGTAGGTCATTCAACACATTAAGCCTCCCCCATTCTAGTTCATGGAAAAAGCCTCCTCAATGCACTTACCCCACACGATATATATATCTGTTAATGTGAGTGACCTTGGGAAGCTAAAAATAAGTGTTGCAGTAGTACGTTTGGTCCATCGAGTTTGCTATCCAATTCATTGTAATGATGGTTGGCCCTTCATTTCCACACCATACTCCTGCTCTCCCACCATCCCTTTACTGTCTCTAAATCCTTATCTATAATCAATGTCTGGGTTTCCAGGTGCGAGCGAATTCCCCAGGTTCACCAGTCAGTGAGTGCAGACATTTATTCTCATCTCAATGCAAAGTGACCTGCTTCCAATCTGCTCTCCCTGTCAGAGTTTTGTATATTTCACTGAGATCTCCACTCATTTTCCTAAACACCGTGGAATACTTATCCAGTCTCCCCAGTCTGTGCTCCCACAACAAGCCCGTCATCCCAGAGATCAGTCTGGTCATCCTTCACTGCTCTCCATCAATCTCAGGTTTGCCCTTTATTAGGTAAGGAGACCAAAACTACACACAATACTGCACAATGTTCGGGATGATAGCTCACCAGGCCCTGTACAGCTGCAGTAAGACACCCTTACTTCTGGACTCACATCCCCCTGAAATGAAGGTCAACACACCATTTATCTTCCTCACTGCTTTCTGTTTCTGCGATATTGTTTTCAGCGCCTGGTGTACAGGGAGATGCGGATCCTTTTTAATGTTACAGCTCCCCACTTGGTGGGTCTGTGTACACTGGGCAGCGTGCCAATCTCCATGCCCAGTATTGTCATCTGCTTGCAGAACTCACTGCACTGCATGGGCCTCAGAGGTTTATGCAGAAGGAAAAAACAAACAGGAGCATACGTCCCTTTGTAGATCAACATGTTTCAACCAATCCCTTTCAAATGGTAGGCTGACAATTTATCGTTTCCACCAAAGGACACACCGTCACCTCTATTCACATTGTTCTCCATCTGTCACGTATTTACCCATTCACTCCACTTGTCTTCGTCTTCTTGGTGCTTTTTTACATCCTCCTCACCCACTCACAATCCCACATCCGTTAGTGCTGTCAGCAGGCTGGGATATATTGTATCTGATTCCAGTAACCAAATGTTTAAAGGGCATTGTGAACAGCTGGGCCCCAAGCACCGGTCCCTGCGACACCTCAACAACCGTCCTCTGTTAATTTCTATTTATTTATTTCGTGAATCTGGGTGTCACTGGCTGGGCCAGCATTTATTGCCCGTCCCTCGTTACCCTTGAGAAGGTGGTGGTGAGCTGCCTTGTTGAACGCTGCAGTCCACCTGCTGTGGTTGACATCCAATGCCATTAGGGAGGGAATCCCAGGATTCTGACCCAGTGGCTGTGAAGGAGCAGTGATATATTTCCAAGTCAGGATGGTGAATGGCTTGGAGGGAACCCGAAGGTGATGGTATTTCCATACATCTGTAGCCCTTGTCCTTCTAGATAGACATGGGAGCTGGCAAGTTGGTGTCTGAAGATCTTTGGTGAATCATTTCATTGCAGCATGTAGACAGTAAAACACTGCTGCTGCTGCTGCTGAGCGTTGATGGTGGAGCATTGTGGATGAAGGGACAGTCAAACTGGCTGCTTTGTCCTGGATGGTGTAAAGCTTCTTGAGTGTTGTTGGGGTTGCACTCATCCAGGCAAATTGGGAGTCTTCCATCACACTTCTGACTTATGCATTGTAGATGATGGACAGACGTTTGGAAGTCACGATGTGAGTTACTCACCGCAGTATTCTTAGCTTCTAATCTGCTGTTATAGTTACTGTATTTATGTGGCCAGACCAGTGAGTTTTTGAGCAATGATTACCCACCAGGACTTTGATACTGGGGGATTCAGTGATAGCAACACCATTGAATGCCAAGGGGCAGGTTAGATTGTATTTTATTGGTGATGGTCATGGTCTGGCATTTGCATGGCCTGAATATTACTTGCCACTTGTCAGCCTGGATACTGTCCAGATCTTGTCGCATTTGGACATAGACTGCTTCAGTATCTGAGGAGCCACAAATGTTGTAGAACATTGTACAATCATTGGCGAACATCCCCACTGCTGACCTTAAAATGGAGGGAAGGTCATTAATGAAGCAACCTTGAAGAAATTTTCGGTCACTGCTCGAGGGACTCCTACAGACTTGGAGCTGAGTTGACTGACCTTTATCAACCATGCCCACCTTCCTACGTGTCAGGTATGATTCTAACCAGCGGGGAGTTTGCCCCTGATGCCCATTGATTCCAGTGTTGCTAAGGCCCCTTGATACCACACTTGGGCGAAGGCAGCCTTGATTTAAAGGGCTATCACTCTCACCCCACCTCTGGAATTCAGCTCTTTTGCCAATGTTTGAATCAAGGTAATGAGCTCAGGAGCTGAGTGGCCCTGGAGGAGCCCAAACTGGGCGTCATTGACCAGGTTATTGCTGAGCAGGTGCTGCTTAAAAACACTGAGACCTTCCACCACTTTACTGATGATCGAGAGGAGACTGATGCGGTGGTATTGGCTGGATTGGATTTGTTCTGCTTTTTACATACAGGAGCAATGATTACTTGGGGTAATTTTCCAAGTAATCAGGAAAAGCCATTGTTGTAACTGTATTGAAATAGTTTGGCTAGGGGAGTGGCAAGTTATGGAGCACAAGTTTTCAGTACTATTGACGTAATGGTGTCAGATTATGCACCTTTTGGAGTATCCAGTATCTGTAATCGTTTCTGTATATCGAGTGGACTGAATCAAATTGGTTGATGACTGGTAACTGAATTGCTGAGGACCACTGGAGGAGGCTGAAATGGATCATCCACTCAGCATTTCTGACTGAAGATTGTTGTGAATGCATCAGCCTTATCTTATACACTGAAGGGCTGGTCTCTTCCATCATGGAGGAAGGGGTTATTTGTGGAATCTCTTCCTACACCGAATTGTTTAATTGTCCCCAACGTTTCTCGGCTAGATGTGGAAGGACTGCAGAGCTTAGATCTGTTCCTTTGCTTGTGGGATCACTTAGCTGTGTCTATTACTTACTGCTTATGCTGTTTGGCGCACAAGTAGTCCTGATTGGTGGCTTCACCAGGCTGACACCCCATTGTCAGGTATGGCTGGTGCAGCTCCTGCCATCCTGCACACTCCACTGAACCAATGTTGATCCTCTGGATTGATGGCAATTGTTGCGAGGGGGATATGCGGGAGGCCATGAGGTTATGCGGGAGTACAACTTGGCTGCTATTGATGACTCACGACACCTTATGGACATCCAGATTTGAGCTGCTAGATCTGTTCGAAGTCTGCCCTGTTAAGCAACGTGATAGCACCACCCAAAATGGTGGAGGTTATTCTCAATGTGCAGGTGTGATTTTGTCTCCACAATGACTATGCGGTGGTCTCTCTTACCGATCATGTCACGGACAGATACTTCTGTAACTGGCAGATTAGTAAGGCTGTGTTCAAGTATATATTTTCCTCTTGTTGGTTCTTTCCCCACCTGCTGCAGAACCAGTCGAGCAGTTATATCCTTTGGGGCCTGGCCAGCTCGATCAGTATTGCTGTCGCTGAGATACTCTTGGTGGTGAACATTGAAATCCCCCACCCAGAGTAGATCTTGCATCCGTGCTACCCTCAGTGCTTCCTCCAAGTGTTGGTCAGCATGGAGGAGTACTGATTCATCAGTTCAGAGAGGCTGGTACACGGTAATCAGCAGGAGGTTTCCTTCCCCATGTGCAAAGTAATGCCACGAGACTTCATGGGATACGGAGTCACTGTTGAGGATTCCAAGAGCAATTCCCTTCCAACTGTATCCCACTGTGCCGCCACTTCTGCTGTGTCCGTCCTGATGAGACAGGAGATATCTGGGGAAGGTAATGGGGTGTCTGCGATATAGTTATACTCACAGAATCATACCTTACAGACAATGTCAGGCTGTTGCTTGACGAGTCTGTTTATTTCTACTCACCGTTTCCTGCCAGCTGTCCCATTGTGGAAACATAGCCATATATTCACCCCCAATCCACTCAGATTTGATTTCGCAAATTGGGCTTGGACCTTTACCAAAATCTTTCTAAAAATCCACATGTTTTACATCCATTGCTTCTCTTTCATTTGTCTCCCATTCTGTTTCTCAAACATAATTCCCATTTCATAAATCTACGTTAGTGTTGCCTATGACCAATACTTTCAGCCACAATAATTTCTCCTAAACCATTTACTTACTATGTTCTATGTTCAATGTACTCTATCATTTTCCTACACCAGACTTGGTTTTCCTTGTATTGTTTGAAAGTTCTGTGAAGACAGAACTGAAGTAGTGGCTTCATAGTTCTGCCATTTCCCTGTTTCCCATTCTCTATTCTCTGGTTCCAAACTGTAAGGAAACTGCACTTGTTTTCTCATATTTCTCACATTGACATAATTAAACCAGCTATTACAGTTCACTCTTTTAACCCTTGTGAATATACTCTTCAGAAAGCCATCAATTCCTGCCTTAGACTGCTCAATAATTGACCTTCCACACCATACACTCACAGGAGCATAGACTCTGTGCCAACAGAAATACAGCACAATCTATATTAGTCCCACTTTCCTACACCAGGCCCATAGCCTGGAATGTTATGACACTTCCACGTGCTCGTCTAAGTACTTTTTAATGATTGTGAGGTTACCCGTGATAATTCCCCTTCTCGGGAAATAATCCCAGAACTCCACATCCTCGAGGTGAAAAAATATTTAAATCCTCTCTGAACCTCAAACTTTTCACTTTAAATTGGGCTCATTTGTTCTTGACCCTCTGACTAAAATGAACAGCTGCTGTCTATCCACCCTGTCCATGTCCCTCATAATCTTATCCTCCTGAATCACGGACCACTCAGCTTTCTCTGCTCCAAAGTAAACAACCTGAGCTTATCCAGCCTCTCTCCGTGGCTGATATGCTCCATCCCAGTGAACATCCTGGTGAATCACCTCTGCACCCTCTCCAGTACAATCACATCCTTCCTGGAATGTGGCTCCCAGAACCACATACAGTACTCCATTTTGGCCGAACCAAAGCCCTTTATTGCTCTTATAATCTACACCCTGATTAGGAAACACAACACCCAAGGTCCAATTCTTACCTAGCCCATTAACCTGTCCAGTCACATTCAGGGATGTGTGGAGAAGCACACCCTGAGGTTCCCAGTGTGCTGCCATTCATTGAGTACTCCCCTGTCTGGTCCCTTCACCCAAAGTGCATCACCTCATATCTATCAGGGTTACATTCCATCTGCCATTGATTTGCCCATCTGACCAATCATCTGCATCTTCCTGTAACTTAAGGCCTTCCTCCTCACTGTGAACCAACCGGTCAATCTTTATGTCAAACATACAGTTACTTCTCACACCTCCTCCACTCTCCACCTAGCCCCCTCCACATTCACATCTTTTTTTATGAATAACACAAACAATAAGGGACACAGCACTGATTCCTGTGCTACACCGGGGGACACTGGTCTCCAGTCGCTCAAAGAGCCTTCTCCCAGTCTGCTGCCATTAAGAAAAATCTCCTTGTAACCTGTCAAGGTCTCCTTCATATTGTGAGATTTTACATTATTTCTCTGTATCCCAGCTGGAAATTTGTCAAAGGCCTTCCTACAAAACTAAACAATTGACCTCCTCAAACTAATTCAATCAAATCCATTAGATGGGACTCCCTTCTGATAAAGTCATGATAATTATCCCTGATCAAACCTTGTGACTCTGATTGGAGTTCGATTTTCTCCTTCCCTATCTTCTCCAGAAGTTTTCTTAACAGTGATCTAATACTCGATCATCTATAGTCGCCTAGACTATCTCTCCCACTCTTACTGTGAAGTGTAATCGTATTAGCAGTCCTCCAGTTCTCTGGCACCTCCCCTATGGTCAGATTCTAATTAAAATATTCAGACAGGGTCATTCCTCCCTTGACGCCGACAGCCGCCTGTTATACAACTCATTCAGACATGGAGATTGGTCCAAATTTGTACAGAACAAAACCTCAAATCCCTGCTCGTATTTTACATCAATCTGTTCAAGAGTTGTCCAGTCCATCTTCTTGAATTCTGTACCTGCATCCTCCTTCTCCCAAGTAAAATAGATGTGAAGGTCTCATGTTACAATCCATCGATGTTCTCCAGCTTGACACACAGATTGCTCCTTTGGTTTCTAATGTACACTGACTGTTTGCTGATTATTCTGTTCTACTTGTCCGTGTAGAATATCATGGGATTCTCCCAGATCTCACCTACTTGTACTTCCTCATGTCCCTCTGTTATTCAGTCCTTTCGATGTTTCTAAGATTCACTACAATCACCTCTCATGTTTCGAAACTCGAGATTACAGGCTGAGTTACCCCGTCAGACAACCTTGCCAACTTAGGGGTTAATTTGGAGAATACCTTTTGCAGTTCCTCTGTAGTCAGTATATTCTTTCTTAGATTGGGACTCCGAGCGATACACAATATTCTAAGTTTAGTCTCACCAATGCTCGATGCAACTGGTGCACGACATCCTCTATCTTCCAATTACATTCACATGAATGTAAACCTAATTTTTACTTTCCCATTTGCATATGTTCTTCCTAATACCTCTCGGTTTAACTTTTCTTATGAGCTCAGTATGTGAGTTGTTTTAAAAAGCTCATGAATATCCAACTATACGTGATCCATTGGTTCTTCATTGCCTATGTCCACAAGAATCATCTTCAAACCATTCCAAAAAAAGTTTGTCACTTCTAGTTTTCCTTTCACCGGTACATTCTACACACTCCCCAGTTATGTTTTTACCTTCTAAATATCTAGCAGCATGTTCTTTGTAATCGAGTCCAAGACATACCTGACTGCGGATGACAGGTTATCTGGTCTGTAGTTTACCATTCTCCAAATTCATCTCTCCTTAAACTGTTGGATAATATTTATAACCTTTGCCTTATCCAGATTGGCTCAATGCATTTCGGGAATGTGTCGGAAAATAAAGTGAAAATCCGCGATGCAATCAACATGTCTGTTGCTGCTTCCTCTGAAATTTTTGTATGAAGTACATCTAGTCTGTCAGATTTATAAATACTCAATCCAGCTTTCTTTTCAAAGATGACCTCAACACTGATAAGAATGATCTTAGACGTTACTTGCACAAGTCCCATGGTCATTTGGTATTTCTGGAAGAATTTCTGGACATTCTTCCATGAAGATAGACACAAAGAAACTGTTTCTTTTCCCTGCGATTTCTCTGTTCTCTGCAATAAATTATCCTGAACGCACACCAACTGTTCCACATTTGGCCTTGTTTTTATTTTTTTGATACATTGATAGACGCTTTTTAGCAGTCTTTATGCTTTTCTTTCTTTTGCACGCTTTTTCTCTTTCTGATTTTCTTCTCAGTTTCTTGGTCATCCTTTGCTGGGTCCTACATTTCTCTGAATCCACTGGCTTACTGCAACACTTGGCATTTTTCTAAGCTGCCTCCTTTCATCTAATAGGTAGATGAAGGTGGGTTTGAAAGTGATAGTCAGAGAGGAAGGTGGGTGGAACAGACTGATAGGGAAGAAGGTGGACACATAGGAATGTTCAAAAGGGCGGTGCTGATTTGGAAGGTTGGAGTAGGATAAAGTGGGATTAGGGGAAATGGAGAAATGGGGAAATCCACTATGATCCCCTGTGGTTGGAGGGTCACAAGGCAGAAGATGAGGCTTTCTTCCTCCAGGCTTCTGGTGGCTTGCGTTTGGCGATGGAGCAGGCCCAGGACTCTCATGTCCTTGGCAGAATGGGAAGGGGAGTTAAAGTGCTCAGCCACTAGGCGATGGTGTCGTTCAATGTGATTGTCCCAGAGATGTTCCCTGAAATGATCCACAAGTTGACCTCCTGCCTCGCCAATGTAGAGAAGACCACATTGTCTTTAATGGATGCAGTAGATGGGGCGTTCTGTCTCCCTTCATCACCTATCACTTTCAACCCCACCTTCATCTACCTATCGTAATCCCAGCTACCTCCCCCCTGCTGCATCCTCTTCTCATTTATCTCTCAGCCCCCTAGGCCAATAAGCTTTATTCCTGATGAAGGGCTTATGCCCGAAACATCGATTTATCTGCTCTTAGTATGCTGCCAGACTGTGCTTTTCCAGCACCACACCCTTCGACTCTGATCTTCAGCATCTGTAGTCCCCACTTTCTCCTCACACCTTCATGGTCTGCATGACTCAGATTTCAAATGGTTACTTCAAATGCAACAAAAACTGTCGTGTCCTCAAACAGCATAAAAGAAAACCAATACATTGTGGTCACTGTTCCCAAAATGTCCTTTCCGGCAAAACTTTCAATTAACTCTTCTGATCACTCAACACCAATTCCTCAATAACCTGATCTCGAGCTCAGTGCTCAACATAATGTTCATGTAAATCATCTCACACGCGGTCATGAAATCCATTTTCCCAGCATTAGCATTCAATTGGGTTAACACAGTTTAGATATAATGTAAGCAGTATATTATTACTGCAGTACCCACAAATGTGTATATCTCATTTCCTGTTTTATAACATGTCCAGCAATTGTATTGCAGCTTTCACTTTGATATATAACTCCCATCAATGTTTGCTCCACCTTACTAGGTTCTGTGGAATCTGAGCGACTTGGGCTCTGGGGAGATTAATGGTAGAGATCATCTCACCACATCCTTTATAATCTTCTCAAACTTTAATTTCTCCAGATCTCCCGTTATGCTGATGGAGTAGAGAAGGGCAATGATTTTCCAACAATGCACTATATTCCCCCAGAGAGCTGAGACAGCTCTAACCTGGGTGGGAACCTTACAACAAGCTGGTAAAGTGTTGCTGCTGCTGTACAGGGTCTTAGTGAGATCACATCTGGAGTAGTGTGTACAGATTTAATCTCTTCAGTGAAGAAATGATGTTGCTATATTGGAAGCAGCTCAGAGATGGTTCCCTCAACTGATTCCTGCAATGAAGGTGCTAGCTTATAACGAAAGGATGGTCAGGTTGATCCAGTAGCCATTGGAGTTTACAAAAAATATGGATGATCTTACTTCAACATAGATGACAGATGTAGTCAACGAGTGAAGCGAATTACACAGATAGTGGAGGAACTATTCCGTTCTCCAGTGTGTTACACAGGAACAACAGGAGGATATTCAAGCCTTCGACCCTGTTACACCAAAACAGGATGAGGCTATTCAGCCCCTAGCGCCTAATATACATTTACAGAAGGAGGCCAATTAGCCACTCAAGCCTATAACAGTAGGACATGCTGCACCAGTATCCTGTGAAACAGCAACAGGATCAGTCCATTCAGCCTCCTCAAGTCTGTAACATAGGAACTGGAGGAGGTCACACAGTGACTGCAGATTGTTACACTGGGATAACAGGAGGCCATTCAGACCCACCGAGACCATTGCAAGGGAATTGGATAAGGATAAAAACTATCTGAGACTTCTTTAATGAGAAAGGAAGAAGGAATTTCGACACGTGTCTGTTGTATGGGAACAAGATAAGACCAATCAATCCCTCGGAACCATCTCCCGGATACATGAGGAGACCGTTCAATATTTCCTTGGAGAAGTATGAGAAGACCCATCAGCCCATCAAAATGTTCGAGAGCAACAGGAAGATTCCATATCTCCCAATCCTCTAAAGGATCAACAGGAGGAGGTCATTCTGGCCTTGGAGCTGACAACATGGGAACACCAGAAAGACGTCAGCCCATCGAGTTTGTATACCAGGAGGATGGTGAGTCCATTCAGCCACACATGGCTCTTACACAGCAACTGGAGCAGATCTCTTAAAAACGTGTGCCCATTAAATAGGAATTCAAAGAAAACGTGAAGGCTTTCGAAAGGGAAGACCTTATAATAATGGTATACATTAGGGACTAAAGTGTAACAATAAACCATTGTAATTTAAGGCAAATTGTTAGAGTCCATTGTTCAGGACATTTGCAAAGTTAAACCACAATCCGTCAGAGTCAACATGGTTTTACAAAGGACAATCAAGTTTGAATTGTTTGCTTGAGTTATTTGAAGATGTCACAAAAAAGGTGGATCGTGGGAGATGGAACATATCTGGTCTTCCTGAAGGCATCAGATATGTCGCTTCTCCAAAGAGTAAGTGGTAAGATCAGACAACATGGGTTTAGGAGTAATTTATTAGCTTGGATGGAGGATTGGTTAACTAACAAAATTGAGTCAGATGGAATAAATGTGTCATTTTATTTTGAAAATGGAATTTGTGGGGTACCATTGATTTCAGTACTCATGCCTCAACCATTTACATTGATTGGATTACTGTACTCGGTTGACGGGAGAGAAAATACAATGCCACATTTTCAGATGACTCTCACATCGGTGGGAAATTACTTTAGAATGATGATGCAAGAGATTTTAAAACTATATGGATAGGTTGCGTGAATAGGCCAATATTTAGCAAGGAAAATTAAAGGGAATAAATATGGGGCTATTCAAGTTGGCCAGGGTAATAGAAAGACAAATTATTATCTAAATGGAGAGAAAGTTCAAAGTGCTTAGGTGCAGAGGGATCTAGGTGTCTGCTTGCATATCACAGAAAACCTGCCTGCAGGTACTGCAAGTAATGAGAAATGCAAGCATAATTTCAGTGTTTATTTATAAAAGGATAGAGTAGAAAGGTAGGGAGTGTTGCTGTAGCTATGGAAGGCATTAGTGAGGCTGCAACTGGAGTACAGTTTGGGTGTCCTGCAGAATGAGGTATTTCCATTGGAGGCAATTCAGAAGAGCTTCATTAGATTGATTCCATATTTGAAGTGTTTGCCTTATGAAGAGCAATTGAGCAGTTTAGGCATATACTCTCGAGTTTATAAGAATGAAAGGAGATCTCATTGAGGTCTGTAACATTCTAAAAGTAATTGAATGTGTAGATATGGAGTGGATTTTTTTTTCATGTGGCGCAATCTACAATAAGAGACTAGAGTTTTAGGTTGGAGAGATGGCAGGAAAGTGGAACAGAGGCCGTGTTGACATCAATGTAATCGAGGGGTTGGATTCCTCACAGATACTCCTTGTTCTTATTCAACCCTTCGACAGTGTTTCACTGGAATGGGGGAGGACTGGGTATCATACAGGAGCAGGTACTCAGGATAAATCCGTCTCAATCAGTTAGACAGAACGTAACCAGTAGGGTCACACAGTGACCAGCGCTGGGTTCTCAACTATTTACAGTCTATATTAATGATCAGGAGGATGGAACAGATATACAGATGCTGAGTTTGGTGATGTCGCTGTGGTAAGCAAGAGAATAAATTATCAAGAGAGGGTGGAGAGTCTGCAAATAGATTCAGAGAGGTAAAGGCAATAGATAATAGTTTGGCAGGTGGAATTTAACATGATATAATCTGTCATTTCATTTACAGGAATAATGGAAGGCAGTATGCTACTGAAATGGAGAGGGTTACAGGGATTAATGATACTCTGTACTGGGGGGTTCACTCAGCCCCGTTCAGACATGGGAGGTTTTGCTCCATCCCTGATCGTCTATTCCCAGACACCCCAAGTGACCCCATTGCTCTCCGTACACATGGAATACTTCGATGTGGTTGATTGGTGATGGGGATGGTGTTTTGAAACGTGCATCAAGGGGACGGCCTTTATCCAAAATATATTCATTCCTTTCTACGTGGAGACCCGATGACGATGGGACTTGCTGACTGCTTCTGAATGAAGAGACGATGACTGCTGCCAGGACAGTGGGTATTCACCGACATGATGTACTGTGATGGGCACACTGTGACATTAATGGAGTGAGAGAGAGCTCCTTTAGTTCCTCTACATCTCCGCATTAATATGGATACTTTGCAGATGCATCGGGAATCCCACTATCCAGTATAGATACAACCGGCAGCTCCCTGCTGAGAGAGAAACAATCTATTTACCTCATCCACCATATATATCCTCCATCACCGAATGGTAACATTGATGTTGAGATACTGGGAGATGATGGATATGTCACCTAGTCCTGTTTGGAAAGTTCTGGATCATAGAAGCTGAATGAAACAATGACCCTCACAGCCCCTGGCAGCACCATCCTCCCCCTGGTGTGAGGCTGCAGGTCGTGTTGAAGGAGGTGACACCGCTCTGTGACCAGCTCCTTGTTCAGTCAGGGTCCCCTCATACTTTGATCCTGGGTTAAGTGGAGTTTTGGAAATTGTTCCTGGAAAATCCGGGGTAGATACAGCAGATCCCTTTCCCCACACACACTCACTGTGTGATTTCAGAGCTTCCCCTCTCTGCAGCCTCTGCTCCATTTGTTGTTCATGTTCCAGACACAGATGCTGTAACTACAGTCCCCAGGTTCCATCCAGAGTTGGGTCACCAAATCCTCAGATCTCCCTGAATGTCTGAGGCAACTTACAGCACAACCTCCAGCAAAACCTCCCCTGACCCTCCACTAAATTTTCAATTGCAGAAGCCAGTCAGAAGCCCCTCACTACAAGTGTTTTCGACCAGACCAGATTCCCTCAAAATATTTCCAGAAGGCCGTTTAGACCCAAACCTTTCCTTATTTTAAATATAGATGTGAAGTGTGCGTTCCAGTTATGTTGTGACTAGTCAAACCACTCGACATTGAGCAAAATATAATCTATTGAAATGCTTTAGTTAAAATACAATCAAAGAAAAGAACGTTTTGGGATAGCTTATATGTTGGAACACTTACACAAACAATAGATACCGTACCTGTTTGGTTTACACCGCTTGGCACAAAGATATATTCAAATTCAATCCTTACAGCAGTTTTCCAATGCAGGGGGAAACAACATCAACAGAGATCTCAGAGAGAAAAGCAGCTGGGGATCATGTATTGAAACTTCCAACCCTTCTGGGATCCCCAGCAGCTTCTGAATGCTGCAGCTAAAAGTAAAATGAGGAAATCTGGTCTGGGAGAGCTGGCTACTGCCCTTCCATTGTTACCACCGTTTTAATGAAACCTAAAATCTCAGTTATTTATTTAAACTGTTTTCAGACAGCAGTTCTGCACCTCTGCCTTTAACACCTCTCTTCAAAAGAAAAACCCAAGAGAAAATAACCTTTTTACAGTGATAGTGTCCTCACAACTCCATCTTTAATAAAATAATCTATCAATACACAAAGGTGGATTCATTTTAGACCTCCTAATCTTCCTCTATTAGTAGACTGAAATGCATATATATTACATTGACTCTGAGCATACAAATATTCACATCTATTTCGATTTCAGTCATTTTACTCCTGCCACAGAATGCCTTTGTCTTTCTTCATCCAAGTCTCCACACTTAGGTTTTATCACCCTGTCGCCTGTATAGTTTCAAACTGAATGGCAGCAATAATGAGCTCAATCGAAACAGACTGGTGTTTTTCTCCCTAAGCTTCTCCAAAAACTTTAAGGGGTTATGATCAGTGATAAAGATTTGTCTCAGGTATGTTATTGGCAATGTAAATCTGAAATGTTGCAATGCCAACACCAAGGCCTCCTTCCCCATTGTGGAATAAATCTTTTGATGTTTCCACTGGACACTCCAACCACACATTACATAATGGAGCACTTCTCATCTCTCCAATAGTCCTTTTGAATGACATAGCTCCTCATGTCTCAGCATAAAAGAATGACATGCTTCTGTACCTCTTAATGCTCTAACCTCTTTACCTGCTACTCTTGGCCTATGCCAGTAAACCTTAACAAGACCTCGCACATTCTTCTCCATCTCTCACAGAAACCAAACTTTGATTTCTGAACTCAATCACCATCATCAGCAGCCATTTCAGCTTCTAATCTTGCCGCTTTAACTCTGCTCTTCCACACGAGCTTTCACGACTGTACGAAGTGAATGGTTGAACTTCTCCAAAATAAGAATCTTTCTAAGAGTGTCTTAGGTTTGCTCTGTTTTTAATACCCTTACCACCTTTCAAAATTACTTTGTTTGATCCTTTCAAACTCAATGTGCGTTTAACCAGAGACTCTCTTTTAGATTCCTGTAACGCTGTCTGTCAGTGTCTGGCCCAAGCTCATATGCACTTCAGATGGCTTTCTACACACCTCATACTCCCCAGATACCTCCTCCGATAGGGATGCAAATACCTATCAGCTTTGGATCAAATAAATTCACATGGTCACTGGTGTCTGCATTTGTTTAGCCACTTTCTCAAATGAAATTCAAAAGGCTTCCCCATCCTTCTCATCAAATTTAGAGAATGCCTGGATGCATTTAAACAGAACCTCGTTAGGCCATTGGTTACAATAGGGTTGCTCAACCACACTACCCTCCTCATCCCACCGACATTCTACCTTCATCTCCGCCTTCTATATCAACTTTCGTCTCTAATTGCTAACGTTTTAAGTTGAAACTCTCTGCTTTTCTTCTATCCTTTTCTCTCTTTCTTCTTCGTTTCCCTTTCTTTTATTTCTACTTTTCATCATAATTCAAACTCTTTCAATTCCTTCTCAGGTTCAAAGACCATCATTTGAAATTGAATTCCAGCCATTTCCAAAGAGTCTGATGGCGGTTCCACTAAACGTAATTGCCGATCTATAGCTGTAATTATCTCTCATTTTCTCACAGACAATCGCAACCCTAACTCCAGGTTGTCTGTCAATTCCTAAAGCTTTACCATCATTACCTTTTGTAAAACCGCCAACTTCACTTCTCCACACCCAGAGAACTGTTAAGGACTGAATCGTTTTACACACAATACTGTTTAAACCAACCAAATTCAACATCCAGAAAAAAGACACTATCAACTACCATACACGACCTTTGAACCCAATAGCCTCCTGGTGCATACTCTCCAGTGTCTGCATGAGCTTATTCTGGATGATTTGGTTTCCTCCCACAATCCAAAGATGTGCATGTCAGGTGTATTGGCCATGATAAATTGTTCATAGTTTTCAGGGATGTGTGGGTTAGTTGCCTTTGTCGGGGTAAATGTGTAATAATAGGGTAGAGGAATGCATCTGGGTAGGTTACTCCTCGGAAGGTCGGTGTGGACTTGTTGGGGAGAATGGCCTGCTTGCACACAGTAGGGATTGTAATTCTAAACCCAATTTGGTATTATCGATATAGAACAAGACAAGAGTCCACAGTTTGCTATAGACGAACCAGACTGCCTCAAACTATTTTAAGAAGGTAGGTTGGATGCCAACCTTTCCTTATTTTAAAGGTAGATGTGAGTTGGGTGTTCCAGATGTCAAACTATTCAAACACAATATATTTAAACACTCTAATGAAAATCCAATTAGAAATGAAGATGAATTTAGAATAATTTTTCTATTGGCAATCGTAACCGAATAATGGATACAGTACCTTCTACTAATGAACTGTTCTAATATATCAACATCCCATAAACACACCCCTTCGCAAAAAGGATCATTCAGACATGCATTCTTTCATACAGTTCTCCAATCCAGGAGGAAACACCATCAAGTGAGGTTCCAGAGAGAATAGCAGCTGTGGATAATTTACTGAAACTTACAACCCTTCTGCGACCCCAAGCACCTGGTGATTGTTATAGCTACAATGTAAAAAAAACTAGAAATCCTGGTCTGTGCCAGCTGGCCATTGTTACTGCTATTTATTTAAAAACCTTAAAGGCTCCATAAGTTATTTACTTGAGCCGTTTTCAATAGGAAGTTTTGCCTTTAAGGTCTCTTACTAAAAAAAGGGAGAAAATAACCTCTTATTTAAAAAGTGACAGCATTGTCAGGCAATTTATATGCGTGGTCCTTTACTCAGTGGGCTTCCTTTTGTTACTAATCGCATGGTCACCTGAGAGTGACAGCCACAGGTACAGACCAAGTTACAAGGATGTTTCTCATAACATCTGAAACACACCTGTCCATGGACCATCACATGGGACATACCGGGAAGTGAACAACAGCTTGACACACCCCATTTCATTATTTCTGAGCTACACAATGCCAGCACTCGATACACTAGGGAGGCCAAAACCCAAGGCCAGGGAAAGAAAGAAAGGGACAAGAGATTCACATTAAAGACAGAAACAGACAGTTAATTAACTGAAAAGATGTTGTGGAAATATGTGGAAAACGTCAGGGCAGTGGGACTAACTGGCGAAGTGAGATCTTCGAGAGTAAAATTACAAGAATGAGAACAATGAATAAAGGCATTGTCAGATCAGCTGAAATGGTTTGTTACATCAAGTTCTCAATCTGCTTCAGAGAACACCACAAACAACATAAACTGGGCCAAGGTGACAGCCCAGCATGGAGAGCTGTGCAGAGCATGCTAGTGTGTTGCTCAGTAAACTGCACTATCTGCACAGCATAGAGAGTATTGCAAACTTTACTATTATATGCTAACTATACTCGCAACAGATTTACTGCTTACAGTGGGAAGGTTTGCTCTCTCTGCGTGTGTGTGTGTTCATCAGAGACTGAGAGAGAGTGTGTGTGTGTGTGTGTGCACGCGATTGGCGTGGTTGAGTGCAAAACTCATTGTTTGAGAAGGAACGCACATGGAGGAAATTATTTTAAATACGAACAACAGGCAAGCTTTTTGTTAATCAGTAGAGAGAACGAGAGAGGTTTCATGGACAAATGAGCTAAAGTGTTTGAGAATGTTAAAATAAAGGCATTGCCAGACACAATAGCAATATCCATCGGCGTGCACATGAATGACAGATGGATGGGAGTTTGGTGTGAGGTTGAATCAGATTTGCTTCAGCAGGTTTGAAGCCCGGAGTGTCAGCAGCAGATTATTGGCTTCATTAAGACTGTATTTCATAGCTCAAGGTTCAAACAACAGATCGAATAAACCAGTGAGATATATTCTGGAGTGGTGAGTATTTCAAGTTAGAAATGTTCAGGGTATGGTGTCAAGAATCAGCTCATGGTCAAAGGGATCTCCCACAGTTGTGACCTGACTGCTTCAGCTGCAGATATTGGCCAGGAAAGGGATGGAAACAGTGGAAGGAAGTGGAGTTTGTAACCAGAAGAGTAGAAAGTGACCTCCATGCTCTTAACAGTAAAGGCAATGAGACAATGCATTGTGGTTCTCCCCTGAAACTGAATAGTTCAACATAGAGACCCGTGAGTAACACTGCCAGAGCAGAGAGGGAGACAGAAATTGAACACCTTCATTAATGTAGTTAGTAGTGGTCTGTAGAGTGAATATCTGGATTGAGAGATTGGATTGTAACAATACTAGTGGCAGGAAGTGTAGACTATATGAAATAACAATAATACACTCATGACCGGTTTATAGAAAACAAAATCTAGATTGTGACACTCACCAGGAACACCAACGATAGCCAGGAAGGGATAATAAAAGTATTGAATAATGTGAAGAGAGAAATATATCCGCGATGATAATGACAACCAATCAAATTCAGAAAGATACCAAACATAATCGGATAAGCTCCTGTATATTGTTGGAATATTCCTGTCTAATGTTCTCTGATTCTGAACCATTGTTGGAATATTTCAGTCTAATGTTCTCTGATTCTGATCCATTGTTGGAACATTCCAGTCTAATGTTCTCAGATTCTGATCTCTCCTCCCCTTCTCTCTGGATCTGCTAATCCCTATCAGTGTTGTCAGTGATGCTCCCGCTCATGTTATGGGTTGACACATTGAACGGAGCCCATTTATCATTAAAAGATGGAAAGCTTCCACTGAGATAATTCGAATCCATGGAGATTGGCATTAATCACAGTCACTGAACAAACAGGCTCCGTTAACCAATTCATCACTTTTCATTTACTGGTTTTGGATGGAATGGATAAGGTTGCTGAGGGATGGACCATAAATCTTTCAATATTTTTAATCTTTTTTCCCCTTGTATATGAGAGTATTAACAGAACACTGCAGCGGTCTATATATGTTCCACTCTGTTTATGAAAATAGGCAGTTATAAAATGACAGATCTGCTGCGTAAAAAAAAACGTCTGGTGGGCACGTTTCTAGATACCTGAAACAAAGTATGGTACTTATTGACCAGTGTGAGGCTACTCCTGGTTTTAATGCCCTGTTTTCAAATCCTTTCATAACCTTGAGACAGAGCATTGCGACTGCTGCTCAGTAACAGGCCAAAGCAATTCTGTCCCTATGGGCCCCTTACAGAGGGATAGGAGAAGGCCATTCAGCCCATATTAACCTGTTGCTACTTGAAAAGGTGGAAAGTTGGAATATTGGCACATTTTGCCAACAGAACCATTCAAAACAAAGAGATTTGTCACTGCAGCTGTATCAGGTGTCACTGAGAGGGCACCTGGAGTACATTGTGTTGTTTGTGTTTCTGTAACTGAAAAGGAATGGACCTCCATCAGATACAGTTGACCGGCTGCTCGTAATCCATAGGTTGCTGTGTCTCGGATCTGTTACACAGGGACAGGAGGAGGCCATGCAGCCTCTCGAGTGTGTTTAGAAGAACTGGAGGAGGCCATTAAGCCTCTTGGGTCTATTACAGAGGGACTGCATTTCCAGTGTAATACAGAGGGACAGGAGGAGCCTATTCAGTCTCTCGAGCCCGTTATAGAGGCACAGGAAGTGTTTATTTAACTTTCAAGTTTGTTATGCATAAATATTAGTTTTAAATTAATTATGGAATCGGAAATACTTGATGTCAACATTAAAGTTCTAACTTTGAACAAGGCCAATTTTGAAAGTGTTAGGTGAGCCCTGTGAAAGGCTGATTGGAATACCCTATTCACAGGTAAAGGGATGGTTGGAAAATGCGAGGCCATCAAAATTTGGTTTCAGAGAGTCCAGAGCAAAAGTGTTCCTATTAGTGAGAGGGGCAAGGCTGGTGGGTGCAGGGAGTGCTGGATGGCTAGATATATTGATGTTATGGTCAAGGTAAGGAAGGAGGCATATATCCGGTAAACAGAGCTGAGATCAAGTGAATCCAGAGAGGTGCATAAGGGCAGCAAGTGTATCATCAATCGGGAAATCGGGCCAGAAAAATGTGGACAAGAGATTGCTTTGGAAATTGGGTTAATGAGGCATTGAAGATATTCTACAAATCCTTTAATGGCAAAAGATTAACTCGGGAGACAATCGGGCCCCTTAAGGATCAGGAAGGCTACCTATTTATGGAACCACAACAAATTTGAGGGATACGAAACAAGTATTTCTCCTCAGTATTTAATGTGGAGGAGGTTACAAGAACGAGAGAATGAAGAAATATGCAATGATACCTTGAAAAGTGTCTATATTACAAGGAGGTGTTGGACATTTTAAAACACATAAAGGTGAACTAATCCCTGGGACCTGATCAGTTGTATCCCAGATGTTTGCGGGAAGCTAGGAAATAGATTGCTTATGCATTTTGCTGATATATTTGTAACATTGATTTTCACAGGTGAGGTGTCAAAAGACTGGAGGGCTGCTAAAATAGCGCAATTATTTAAGAAAGTAAAGAAAAAACAGGTAACTCTAGATTGGTGAGCATGACGTCAATGGTGACTAAATTGTTGGAGGAGATTTCGAGGAAAAAGATCGATATGTACTTGGAAAGACAAGTACTGAAGAGGGCTTTGTACAATTGAAATTACGTCTCACTGACTCGGTGAAATTTTTTGAGGAAGTGATGAAGATGATTGATGAAGGCAGGAGAGTGGATGTTGTCTTTATGGAATTCAGTAAGAAAACCAAAATGTTCTACATGGTAGACTGGTTAACAAGGTCAGACTGCCTGGGATCCAGGGAGAACTCGCCATTTAGGTCCAAACTTTTCTTGAATATTGGAGACAGGGCGTGACAGTGACATTTGTTCATTAAACTTGGAGACCTGAGACCAGTGGCGTGCCGCAAAGATCAATAGTGGGTCCACTGCCTTTTGTCACTGATACAAATCATTTACATTTGAGTATATGAAGTATGGTCAGTAAGTTTGTAGATAATACCAGATTTGGTGGTGTCGTCGACAGTGATGAATGATCTCTCAGACTATAATGGGACTTTGTTTAGGTGAACCGAGGAGTGGCAGATAGAGTTTATTTTAGTTAAATGTGAGGTGTAGCATTTTGGCAAGACATATCAAGGCAAGACATGTAGGTAGGGTCCTGTGGAAAGCTGCCAATCAAGGAGAATTCCATAGAAGTTATCGAATCCCTACAGTGAGGAAACAAACGTTTCGGCCCATCGAGGCCACACCGACCCTCTAAACAGTATCCCACTAGACAAACCCCTACCCTATCCCTCTGAGCCTGCATTTTCCATAGCTAATCCACCTCGCCTGCACATCCCTGGGTACTTTACGCAATTTAGCATGGCCGATCTACCCTTATCTATATATCTTTATACTGTCGGAGGAAAACATAACATCTGTAGGAAACTCATACAGACACGGGGAGAATGTGCAAACTCCACACAGGCAGTCATTCAAGGATGGAGTTAAACCCAGATCGTTGCGCTCTGAAGCAGCAATGCTAGTCACTGAGCTACTGTGTCACCTTGTGGTGCAGGTTCTCTGTTCCTTGAAAGTGCCATCACAGGTAGACAGGTAGATAAATGTCCAGCGGGGGGAGATGTGCAGACCTCACTGGTTTATTCATATATAAACACAGGTTGTTCCAGTTTTCGGAAACACTGTGTTAGATCAGTGTGGGGAAACTTGCTGGAAGTGACAGGATGTGCAGCTCCCATCCAGTTACAGCACCATATCTCCACTGTACCTTGACAAGTTTTGATGCAGATGTGAAAATCATTGCAAGGGAGGGATGTAAATGGAAACAGTTGAAACACCAATAGTTCTGATTAAGGCGAGTATCCCACAAGTATTTAAAGATGAAATAACTGAGATATTATCCGATGAGGTTCTGTGAATGGTACAAGGAAGGAAGAGGGGGTTAGTGATGTTATAGTGGTTGCACTATAAGCCTCCAAATCATCAATGGGAATTAGAGGAACAAATATGCAGGGAAGCTGGTGAGAGTAGCAGGAGCATTAGGATTGTTATAATAAGTGATTTAAATTTTTCTAACATAGACGGGGACATGCAGATGGTTAAGAACTTCGATGGAACGCAGTTTCTTAAGTTTGTTCAAGAAAGTTTCCCCAAGCAGTATATAAAGGGTCCTACACGGGAATGGACACACTCGACCTACTGTTGGGAAATAGGGATGAATAGGTGACGGTGGTAAAGTGGGGGAGATTTTTGGGAAAAGTGACTGGCGTTGTATTAATTTTAAAATAGTTATGGGAGGGACAAAATTGATCCACAGATTCAAGTTCTAAATTGGGGCAAGGCGTATTTTGTTGGAATTAGACAGAGGATTGCAGGGGTTAATTGGAGTAGTTTGTTTTCAGGGAAAAGGATATTGGGCACGAGGGAGGGTTGTAAAAGTGAGATAGCTCGAGTTCAAGGTTTATATATTCCTGTGAGGGTGAAGGGAAAGTGAGGGTGGAAGAGAAAACCCTGGATGACAAGAGATATTGATGCTCTGACCAACAAAAAGGAGGCGTGGTTCAGGTACAGGCAGCTGGGATCAAGGGAATCTCTAGAGGTACACAGGGGATACAGGAGTTTACTGAAGCGGAAATCAGGAAGGCAAAAAGGGAGCATGAGATAGCCTTGGCTGAGAAGATTAGGGTGAAACCAAGTTCACTATAGTAAAGAAAAAGAACAACTAGAGAGAGAATAGGATGCCTTAAAAACCAAAATAGGCACGCATGTGTAAAACTACAAGAGATGGTTGAGGTCCTCAATTTCCCCTCTGTGTTTACCATGAAGAAAGACATGAAGACTTGTGACCTTTGGGAGGTTAATTGTCATATCTTGGTACTGTCTAAATCACAGTAGAGGTGCTGCTGGACATATTAGAATGCACAAAGTCAGATAAATCTCTTTGTCCTGACCAGATATATCCAAGAGCACTGCAAGAGGTGAGAGAAGACAGACGCCAAGGTCCTGGAAGACTGGGCAGTAACAAATATATAGTGCCCTTCTTCAAGAAGGGCTGCAAATAAATGCCTGGGAAATACAGACCAGTAAGCTTCACATCTGTTTGCGGTAAACTACTTGAGAAGGTTCTGAGATACAAGATATGCATGCATTTGGAAAGACAGTGTTTGACTTGAAGCAGTCAGCATAGCTTTGTGCGTGGCAGATCATGCCTTCCAAATTTTATTAGGGTTTTTTAAGGAAGTGACCAGGAAAGTTGTCGAGGGCAGGGCGGTCAACATAATCTATATGGATTTCAGTAAGGCCTTTAGTAAGATTCCACATGAAAGGCCGCTCTAGAAGGTTAGATCGCACAGACTCTAAGGTAAGCTGGCAATTTGGCGATGCAATTGCTTTGACATTATAAAGCAAATGGCTATGGTGGAGGTATGCTTGTCGGACTGGAGGCCTGTGACTAGTGGAGTGCCTCAGGGGTCTGTACTGTCTCCATTGCTGTCTGTTATCTAGATCACTGATATAGTCGAGAGTGCACAATGCAGGTTAGTAAGTTTGCAGATGGCACTAAAATAGGAGGTATTGTTTACAGTGAGGAACATTATCAGAAATTGCAGCACTACCTTGATCAGCTGGGGAAGTGGACTGAGAAACAGCAAATGGAGTTTAATATAGATAAATGCAACATCTTTCATTTTGGAAAGTCAATTTCAGGTGGGAGTTTAATGGTGAATGAGAGGGCCTTAAGGAGTGTAGTGGAACAAAAGGATGTTGGAAATCAGGTGCATGGTTGTCTGAATTTGATTCGCAGATATACAGGACAGTGAAGAAGGCTGTTGGCACACTGGCCTACATCAGGACATTGAGTATAGAAGTTGGGACGTTCTGTTGCCGTTGTACAGGCTGTTGGTAAGGCTGCAGTTGGAGTATTGTGCTCAGTTTTGTTCACCTTGCCCTAGAAAGGATATTATTGAACGAGAAAGAATGTACAAGAAATTTATAAAGATGTTTCCTGGGCTAAAGGGTCTGCATTATAGGGAGAAGTTGGACAGGTTAGAACATATTTCTTCACAGCGTAGAAAACTGAGGGGGATTATATTGAAGTGTACCTCTTATCAAATCATGAGAAACATGCATAGGGTGAATATTTCAATTTTTTTGCAAGGTTGGGAAACCAAGGACTAGAGGACATCTGTTAATATTTGGAGAGGACAAAAATAAAAAGGAACCTGAGGGTCAACGTTTTTACACAGACTGTGTTTTGCCTTTGGACTGAGCTGCCAGTGGAAGTGGTTGAGGTGGGTACAATAACAACATTAAAAAGGTATTTGGATAAATACATGGATAGGAAAGGAGCAAGGGCAGGGAATTGGGGTGAGTGTGGATGCACATTCTCGTCGGCATCTACCAGCTGGGCCGAAGGGCCTGTTTCCATGCAGTAAATACGTGTGTTTCAGGATAAAGACAGAGAGGGACAGACTGAGAAAAAATGTTATGGAAAGATATGTTCACAGGTTTTAGAATGTTGATAGGAAGACATTTCGATAGTATCATGCAACACGGGTCAGTATTATGAAGAATTATGAGTGAATGGAATAATGCTGTGAGTTCAGGCGATGGGAAGTTTTGAATGACCATTTGTTCTGCAACTTTGTAACTGGGAGTGAGGACAGCAGAGTCTTCGGCTCATTGAACTGTATAAAACAGTAATTTGTCTCAGTGTCATTTTCATTGAGTGTGACAGAAAGATTGTCTTTACGAAGCTGAGCTAGTTTCCTGGTGCTGTCCTATCAAACTCACCTCATTAAATACCACCCCACCCCACCCAGCTCTCATTGAACGCCAGCCCGATTCTCCCACCCATCATGATTGGAGGTACTCACAGTCGCCAGGATTTCCCTAGATATTCCGTGTTCCCTGTCACTGGTGCCATCTTTAAAAGGCCAAGGGGCACACGGCTGAGCTTTCTCAGTTTGGATCTGCCCTATACCGTTTACCCCGATCATGGCAGATAGTTTGTTGACGGTGTATGTTGTGCATAGTGGATGGGCTAGTGCAGAGCGGGGCCATTGCCTTCCCAGAGGGGGCCATACCAGCAGAACCACCGAGCATGGTCTGAATATGGAATATGGAATGTTCCAGATAGTGTTCCAAATAATGCCCAGTTTCAGGAAAATGGCAGTGCCCCAGTGTGTAACTACAAAAGAGGAAGGAGTAGAGATGCACGTTTTCGAAATCACATATATTTCAAACCATGTTGAGGCCATTCAGCCCTTCAAATGTGCTCTAGCATTTAATAAGTTCCCAGCTGATCTGATGCTTTTCTCAGATACAGGAGCTTTCAGTCATTCAACCCTCTGCATTCCTGTCACTGTCCAGACGGCACTCAGGCACTTTTACACCAATTTTCTTCAAGCGCCTGTTTGAGGGCATTTCCAATTGAACGCACTCTCCTAACAGTATATTCCATCAACTGTATACTTTCATGCGACAGTCAGCATGCTTTACACAAACCAAACAAAAATATACTCTTATTTTATGGTTATAGATATCCAATCACACTATGTAATTCTGGTTATTTCAGTTGACTCACCATAATGATATTAAACCAAAAACAACTTCTAAACACGTCTTGTTATAAAATACAATTTCGAGCAGAGAATGTTTTTACCCTTGATGGGCCCAAGGGCTTTTATCCACACTGTAAGGATTCGACTAATTCTAAATCACTCAAGTAAGACACACCCTTTGCTGCCCACAGTTTAAACCTGGAAACCATTATCCCAGGATGACAACCCGGTATACCAATTATAGGGGTAAGAAACATGGTTTTGACTGTATTGCCCTCAATGTGACGCATTGTCATTCATGCTTTAACAGTATTGATAATTATTAGGTTATGACAATACTCCATAAATATTCTCATTTTGTCTAAGACCAGCAGACCAATAAGGGTCCACTTTGTCCGAGAGGGTTCAATATCTAATCCTATTGACGCCGAGTCCTCAGCGGCCCAGGCACTAACATAGGATAAAAAAGACCTGAATTCATAGCTTTTAATCTGGGAGATCTACTCCCCACAATGTGGGGTAGTTAAAATTTGGTTAACTTGATAGAGAGTCGCTTATGGTGCCAAATGAAAAAGTTAACCAGCCATAAAATTTCCTAAATGTCTGTCTGGGAAACATCAAAGGAAGCTTTCACACGGGTTACAATAAATGAGGAAGAACATTCATTTTAAGAACAGCTATCCGACCTAGCCAGGATATTGGAGGTGCCTCCCTTCTTTGAAGGTCTTGTTTAATTTTTCAAACAAATGGACATAGTTCATGTTAAATAAATGATCAAAAACGGATGTAATGAATATTCTGAAATAGAGAAACCTCCCTCCCCCCACCCACCCCCATCCATTTAAAAGGAAAACAGGATTTACCCTCAAAATCTGGTATTTCCCTAAGACCTCCCATAGGCATGGCCTCCAACTTTGCAAAATTAATCTTAAAGCCCAAAAAGGCGACGAGCGATTTAATGCATTGCATCACGTGAGCTGCCGAAATTGCGGGATTTGACAAAAATATAAGACCTTCATCTACAAACAACATAATCTTATGTGACTTCTATCCCACCTCTGAGGCAAGTATGTTGGGGTAATATTCCCAATTGTGCAGGATGCCAGCGAACCTAAGATTGGTTCAGGGATGGGGAAGAGATCAACCCTCGTGTGCTATTTATGCGGGTTCAAGAGGAAAATGAAATCTCTACTTGTGAAGTAGAACTGCCTCCAGACATCCACCAGCTCTGATTCTGCACACAAATCCACTAATTACGTACATTATAACGAGGGTATTGGGGACCTTTGGACATTCTGTCCACCGTTGAAATATCCTCTACAATAATGTGCCACGATGCAAGATAACTTAATTTGGGAATTGCATCTACCAGGATTTTAAGCGGGTGCACTGGGTGGCAATTCAAAACACTGTATTAATTCCCATAGTTCAAGGCTTTGAGGATTATGATCCTTCCATGAGTGTTTAATACAATCTAGTGATTTAAATGGAAGATTCTTACTATCCATTCTGACTTTTCCCCTACTCACAGTATTAAAAGACGCAAAATAAACCCGATCAAAGCCGCCCTGCTGTAACATCATATGTTCCTTGTCATCACGGTGCATCTCCTGCAATAGGCAACATCCACCCTCTTTGATTTTAAGACGAGAAATTACATTTTTCCTCTTGACTGGCAGATCACTGCCCTTAATGTTTCAGGTACACCATTTAACCACATAATAATCCATAACACATTGCAGCAACATTTGAATTCGAGAGAGTTTCACATCGAATTACACATCGCTGAGCATTAATGATAAAACACTCAGCGACCCTAAAAACGATACAAACTATTACTACTACAACTAACAAGCTCGCAAAACTTTCCAAAGCTAATCACATAAAAAAAATGAACGAAACAAAATCCGAACTGCCAATGATACTTTATATGGAAATTTACCCCGCCCATTGGAGGTGCTTACATATCCCAAAACTTTATCTTCTCCCCGCTACCAATATGGCATTCAGGGCAATTAATAACAAAAACCAGGCTTCAACTGTCCTTAGGTCGGCAGTTGTCATCACAACTACCTTTGTAACTCCCTGCAACTTGAGCCACACCTCCGACACAAGCAAAGAAAGAGAAAACAAGTAGTAATACTAATGAAGAAGTTAAAAGTGTGAACTCTACCCATCCCTGACTATAATTTAACACTGGTTAATACCAGAAAAATCCAACAACATTTCTTTAAGGGAGAAACATGATTATCTAAACATCCAGCTTTCTTTAAATTATCCACAAAGTTTTCGCTTTCTCTGGAGAATCAGACGAGTTAATTGAACCATTCAAAGCAATACAGAGCATCGCTGGGAACCTTAAGGGATACTGAATCCCGAGTTCCCTTACTCTTCTCTTGATATCATCAAAAGATTTTCTTTCCTGAATCACCGATGCTGAAAAGTCATAAAAGAACATAATCCTGGAGCTCTCGTGGATTAAAGCCATCGGAAACCACACTGAGCTTCCATCAGTCTTTGTTTATCCCTGTAACTATGTAACCGCACAAGGACAGGGCAAAGGTGTTGGTCTGAGTATAACCACCGTGCCGTAACCCAATGAACTTCAGCTTCGAAGTGAAGGAATCACAGCAGCCAGATCAAAGCTGACCACCTGGCGTCTGGCCCAGCAGATCGACGATGCGAACATTCTTCGTCCTGTCCCTGTTCTCGAGGTGGTCATCTTGTTCAGTTAAGGTATGGACCTGTATTTCAAGGAGGAGGATCCTCTCCCGAGAGGAATTGATCGCAGTCTCTGTCAATGCAGTTCGGCACTTGACATTGTATGTTCTGTTTCCAAGGCTGTCTAGATGCTGCTCATGTTTTTGGAGCACGTCTGAGAGCGGTTCTAGCCACAGCTGGACTTCTGTTCAGTCATGCCTTCAATCATTTCACTTAAGTTGGTGAACTCAGTGACCAAGGCCTGGTGAGTAACTGGGTCCATGGAACGAGCAGAGTGGGTTACAGCTACAGCCTCAGGCCTGCTCGATGCTTCTGACGGGTGCACTGCATGTTGTGACTTGCTCGAACCTTTCCCATGTTTTGTCATTTCCACTTGACGAAACGGGATTAGTAAAGATTCTATCGCTCTTTTTAGTGTTGAATGTTAAGTAACTGGCTGGTATGGGGTGGGTTAGAGAGCCACTTTGCCTGTGCTGTGATGCAGACCCCAGTTAAACAGACCTTCCAAATCGCCACCATCTGGGCTTCCCCCTTAACATTTTATCGATATTACCATTTCGTTTTGAATTATATTCCTGGATGTTCTGGAGCAGCGTCATTTGGTACCACTGTCTACATTTACCCCCATACTGCATATTACTGTCAATCCCTGATAATCCTCGATACCGTTGTTATTTATGAACCTTCTGTCTGTTCCACAAAATTATTCAATATCTCTGCCTCCAATGCTCTGTGGGGAAGAGAGTTACAAAGAACCACAACACTGAGAAAAAAAAATAAAACTCAAGATCTGAGTGTGAGATTATTTTTTCTTTGTCTCCTTATCTGAGAAAGAATATAATTATGTTAGAAGCAGTTCGGAGATGTTTCACTTCACACATTCCAGGAATGAGTACCTTATATTATGCAGGATTTAACAGGTCACCCTTGCAAAGAGAGATGACCTTATTGAAACATACAAGACCCAGATGAGAGTGGATCAGATAGATACCCACTGGGTATAGTCTAAATTTCTTGTCATTTTCACAGAATCTCTACAGTGTGTAAGCAGGACATCCCATCCATCAACTCCACACTGACCCGCCAAACAGCATCCACCTGACCTGCCCCCCTACCCTATCCAAGTAACCCTGCATTTCCCATGAGTAACCTACCTAACCTACACATCTCTGGGCATGATGGCAATTTAGCATGGCCAATCTACTCTAAGCTGCGGATCTTTGGACTGTTGGAGGAAATTGGAGCATTGGGACGAAACCCACACAGAAAACTGCAGAGAGAATGCTCAAACTCCACACATAGCGTCGCCTGAGGTTATATTGAAAGCAGCTCCTTAATGATGGGAAGTAGCAGTGCTAACCAGATATCCACCATGCACATCCGACAGTTCTATTAGTTATTTGTGGCTGACTAAAGAAATCTGCCTGACTTGTTCCTGTCACTGAACCTGACGCAGTCTGAGAACTTTATGATCGGCCATATCACCAACCTCGTTACATTTAAAGTTTACTAGGAGAATAGTTCATCCACTTTACTAACATCTTCCACCCCGATCTCAAATTTACCTGGACCGTCTCAGACTCCTCCCTCCCCTTCCTAGACCTCTCCATTTCTATCTCAGACGACCGAATCAACACGGACATTTACTATAAACCGACTGACTCCCACAGCTACATAGATTACACCTCTTCCCACCCTGCCCCCTGTAAAAACGCCATCGCATGTTCTAATTCCTTCGTCTCCACCGCATTTGCTCCCAGGGAGACCAATTCCAAGACCGAACAACCCAGATGGCCTCCTTCTTCAAAGACCGCTATTTCCCCTCAGACGTGGTTGACGATGCTCTCCACCGCATCTCCTCCACTTCCCACTCCTCCGCTCGTGAACCCCACCCCTCCAATCGCCAGAAGGACAGAACCCCACTGGTCCTCACCTACCACCCCACCAGCATCCAGATACATCATATCATCCTTCATCATTTCCGCCACCTCCAAACGGACCCCACCACCAAGGATATATTTCCTTCCCAACCCCTATCATCGTTCTGGAACGACCAGTCCCTCCGCAACTCCCTCGTCAGATCCACACCCCCTACCAACCCAACCTCTGGTCCTGGCACCTTCCCCTGCAACCGCAAGAAATGCAAAACATGCGCCCACACCTCTCCCCTCACTTCCCTCAAAGGCCCCAAGGGATCCTTCCATATCCGTCAGAAATTCACCTGCAACTCCACACTCATCATTTACTGCATCCGCCGCATCCGATGTGGCCTCCTGTACATTGGGGAGACAGGCCGCCTACTTGCAGAACGTTTCAGAGAACACCGCTTTGACACCCGCACCAACCAACCCAACCGCCCCGTTGCTGAACACTTTAACTCCCCCTCGCACTCCGCCAAAGACATGCAGGTCCTTGGCGTCCTCCATCGCAAGACCGTAGCAACACGATGCCTGGAGGAAGAGCGCCTCATTTTCCACCTCGGAACTTTCCAACCACAAGGGATGAATGCAGATTTCTCCAGCTTCTTCATTTCCCCTCTCCCCAACTTCAGACTCAGCACCGCCTTCTTGAGCTGCAATCTTCTTCCCGACCTCTCCGCCCCATCCCTCTCCAGCCTATCACCTTCAGTTTAACCTCCTTCCACCTATCGTATTCCCAACGCCCCTCCCCCAAGTCCCTACTCCCTACCTTTTATCTTAGCCTGCTTGGCACACCCTCCTCATTGCTGAAGAAGGGCATATGCCCGAAACGTCGATTCTCCTGCTCCTTTGATGCTGCCTGACCTACTGCGCTTTTCCAACAATACATTTTTAAGCTACATTTTAAATTTGTTGGGAGCAGTGGAAGAGTGGGATAAAAATGAAACAGTGACACCCTCCAACCTCAGTCAGAGCAGGAATTTGGAGAAATTCACCAAGTGGGAATTTATTCCAGTGGGAATTCTCTTTCCCGGAAGTTTGGGATGGCTGAATCTTTATATTATATCGAGGCTGGCTTCGATATAATATAAAATGATTTTCCAGAAACAGGTGAATCAGGGAAAATAGTGCATCGGGAGCAAAGTGCAGCTGGAAACACAATGAGATGAACCACAACCTTATTTACTGGTGGAGTAGTGTCAATGGGCAGAATGGCCCACTCACGTGCCTCAGTCCCATGTTCTGATGTTACGTTCAACCCTTCAGACCTGCAACACAGAGGCACATCAAGGCCACTCCGATGGTGAGGTGTAGTTTTGGAAAACTACTTGGAAAATCCAGGCTGAGTCAGGAACTGACCCCCACCCCCAAGCTCTCTTTCCAGGTTTCCCCTCTCTGTAACATCTGCTCCAGATGTGGGTCATGTTACAGACTTAGATACACTGGGTATACAGCCCCCATACCCCACCTACGGTTAACCTAAACAAATCATCTGCTGTCCCTGAATGCAACATTGTGCAACACGACTTCCAGGAAAATAACCTGTTAGTTTCCAACAGCGTAACATGTGAAATTAATAAATAGGAACGGAAGTAGGTCATTCGCCCCCTCAAGCTTGCCCTGTCATAAAATAAGAACATGGCTGATCTACTCCATGGCTCAACTCCACTTTCTTGCCGACTCCTGTATCCCTCCACACTTCTCTGGGTTAGGGAATTCCAGATATTCACTACCTTCTGAGAGAAGGCATCACTTTGCATCTCAGATTGAAATCGATGTTCCTTATTCGGTATCTATATCCTCGAGTTCGGCACTCTGCCCAGGAATGGGAGCAACTTCTCAACATCTACCTCCTCAAGCCCGCCCTGTATCTTATATATTTCAGCACTATCCCTCTTCATTCATTTAAACCCCAATGAATAATCACCTCACCATTACAGAGATTCTGAATAACTCAACCCTTTCATCTCTGGAAGCCGGTTAATGATCCAACCGCATTACTTGCTGCATCAGCATGCTGACGTTATGCTTCATACTCAGGAAGACTCCAATCACTTTGTACTCCTCCTTTTTTGGAAGTCGTCTCCATTAAATAACAGCCAGCCTTTCGGTTCTCAGTGTCTTCCACAAACTCGGGTGTATATTGCACTAAGCTCCCTCCTTCAGGCTGTCAGTATAGATTGCAATAACTGATGCCATCGGACTGATATGTGTGGTGATCCAGCAGATACACCTTTATCATAAAGATCCATTAATCCTGACTGATTGATTTCTATGTGTAAACCAGTCATCATCGCATGTTAATACATTATCCGTCATCCTACGAGCTTCCGGCTTGAGTAAGATCTTTTATTTTGTAATACCCTGCGGAAAATCTCTGAAAAGCCTCTTGTCTACCAGATCCCCTTTATCAAGTCCGCTTGTTATATTTCCAGGCATCTCCATAAATCTTTGCATGATCTTACAGGGCAAAATATAATTTCCCTTTCACAAACCCTCACTGACACTGCGTGAAGCTTTTCTTAATGTCCATGCTGGCCAGGTTTTCCAATCTAAACTAGCTCCATCTGCTTTCATTTGACCCATAGGCCTCGAAATGTTTCCCATTCGTATGTTTGTCCAAATGAGTTTTAAATGTTATAGCTATATTGGCATCTACCACTCTTCCTCTGAAAGCTCATTCCATACCCGTACCACTCTGTATAAAAACACTGCCACTGCGTCCCTTTTACATCTTCCCCCTTTCACCTTAAACCTATGCCTCCTATGGTTGAACTCTCCCCTCCTGTGGAAAAGCCCTTGGCTATTCACCCGATGCGTACCTCTCTTGATTTCATAAACTTCTATAATGTCAGTCCACAACCTTCTACACTCCATCTGATACTAACTTCAAGAACAAGCATTTAAAGACAAGTGCTGCAAATTTGAAACTATATTAAACATGACAGTAAAACAATACACAGCCAAAACTTCATACTATTATTTGTTTTTCTCCATATTACAATACTGAGGGAGCATGAAACGCTTATTTATTGCCAATAACAAGTCACGCACCTGAATTTATTTGTCTAGTGGGGGTGATGATCTCGACAATGAAAACGTAACTATGGCCAGATCTATATAATACCATATAGTCAACATTCCCCCACCTGGCCTCCCAATGATCTTCTGTGCTTGTATCTTCCTTATCTTGCACTCAATAGAGAGAACACCTTTCCCCATCGCATCTTAATTTAAACCCGTTTCACAGAATCTTCTTTAATCTTTTGCTGCACCCTCTTTCCCCTGTCACCCATTCCCCAACCCTAGCTAGGGATTTAAAGCACATTTTCCAATCATTTTGAGTTCTGAAGAAGTGTCACACTAGACTTGAAACACTAATTCTGTTTCCCTGTCTCTGCAGATGCTGACAGACCTGCTGAGTTTCTCCAGAAATGAATCGGGGCACAGGACAAATTTTCAATTAAAAAATAGCGATCGATACTGGAAATAAAAATACCCAAAATCGCTGGAGAAACAGAGAGCTTTGTAGAAGTTTCAATAGACCTGCAAGTTTATATCTGCATTCACTCCAGAATATGCTGCAACATCATCAGTAATTTCTGTTTTTGAACAATTTCCAACGATGAATGTCAAAGATGCCCAAACATCCTGTCCAACATGGAGTGCTGTACACTGGGAACTGAACGATAACGCTTGGTGACAAGTTCCTTAACTCTGGAACTGCATAAGGCTGGCATCACTGACACTGCAGAGCTCTGAATTATGGTCAGGGAGAAAAACAGAAGGAAACACATTCACTTCAAATACAGAAGATGGCTTTACTGAAAGGAAAAGATTTAGATCCGTACCTTAAATTGATTGAATTAAAGTAATAACTTGGAGGCGTGACACCATGGAAAGAATTTCAGCAGAATGAAAATATGAAAATGGAAGTGTTACCGCATCAGAAACCAGAGTATGTCACTGAATACAGGGTTAATGGGTGAATGGGTCTCGGTGTGAACTGGGGGACAGTCAGTAGGATTGAATTGTAGATATTGCAGCTAAAACTGGGTTATCATCTGATGCTGTAGGTCACAGCAGCAACAGCAGAAGCAGAATTGTATTCAATGACAATCTGTAACCTTTCCCCCAGGATAATGTCTCAGTCCACCATTACCCTCAAGCCGATCTATAGTTCAGTGACGAGTGTGGGTGAACATGCCAGGGTCAGGACCATGTGTACCTTTACCTGATGACAACCCATTAAAGCTACCGCAATTGGCTGGTTAGTCTGGAAACAGCAGAACTAACATCTTGTACAGAGGCAGAAATTATACCACGAGTAACAAATCAGATCGAAGCACTGTCATCCTGCCAAATCCAAGCATAAATGTCGATGGACCATTAAACAACGTACTGGAGGAGAGGACTCCACAAATATCCCCATCCTAAATAATGGAACAGTCCTGCACAACACTGTAAAAGTCAAGTATGTGGTGTCTGCACTATCCTCAGCCAGACGTGTTGAGTGGATGATCCAACTTACCCTATCATGATGACCACAGAATCACAGATGGCAGTCTTCAACCAATTCGACCCGCTGCACGTGAAGAAACCGCTGAACACAGTAGATACAACAAAGGCAATGGGCCCTGACCCCATTCCTGCAATGGGACTGAAGACGTGTGCTGCACAATAAGCCGTGTCATTGGGGAAGCTGTTTCATTCCAGCTCCAACTCTGACATCTCCCTGGCAATGTGGAAAATTACTCAGCTATGTCCAGTTTCCTAAGAGGGGAATAAATACAATCTGACCAATTACCACCCCATCAGTCCCATCACGACAGTCTAATTGGTGGGACTTCTATATGACAGAGCTGTCAAGTAGCACAGAAAGAACCTGCTCAGCGTGGTTTCAGATAGGTCTCCATGTGGAGATGGTGCTGTTGTGGAATTGTCATTGGATTACTAATACAGACCAGGCTCATGCTTGGGCAGCTGGTGGAAGATAAAAACAATTATTAACATATCAAGATCGAAAATCTGGTGTCAGTAATAGTGATCTTGTGTCCAATGTTGATTGTAAACATCGATTTCCTTCCCCAATGTACTTTCAGGAAGTGAATCTCCCGTATTTTCCTGGTCTGGCCTAAAAGTGACTCCAGACGCACAGACATGTGATAAACTCAATAGTCCCTGAAACGGCCAAGCAAGGCACTCAATTGTATCAACTGCTCCGAACTCTTAAAGGATATACCCGGAGAGAACACCTGGCTCCAACTTTGGTGTCGGAAAAGGGAACGGGAAACATAGTCCTGTTGACCCTGCAGAGACCTCCATCCTAACATCTGACGGAATGTGACAACATTTACTGAGCTTTCCCACAAACTGTACAGGAACTTCGGGAAATGAGTATGTCACACAACACATCGAGCTTTCTCTGTGCAAGTTAATGGTCGAACATCTCCTTAATGCAGTTTTACCCATACAATATTCATATCCCTTAATATGTTTAAACATTGTGAAATATAAAGTGAGAACTGCTGTAGTCCCTTCAGCCCATCAATTTTGCTCCTCCATTCAATATACAGGCAGTTCTCAGATAAAGCGTGTTGATTAAATACAATTTGGTTGCAATGTAATTCGTGAACCTTTTTCCATAAAGTGAACTCTTGTTTATTGTGACGCAATTCCTTGCCGGGAACCAACTGAACAGCAAAACCCAGCCTCAGGATCCTCTGTCTGCAAAATGTACAACAATGTGTTCAGCTAAAACAGGAATGCAATCCGCTCTGGAAACCTTGAAACTGAGCCTGAGATGGGGAGTTGTAGTATCCATTTAGTAAGAACTTTATTTCAAACTGTGGGGAGAATCTTGAGGAGAACTGGAGTTTCCCCATTGGCATCACGTGGTCAGTCAGCCTCACGCGCTTTCTGGTGAAGAGTGTGGTGAAAGGTACACTGCTGTAGTCAGTGACCTGTATTTTGAAAGTGTTACATTTACAACACTGTTTTTTTTACAATATGGGACTTAAAGTTTTATTTTGACTTTGTTAGTATGTGTGTTAGACTAAATTAAATTTTTGGCTTTACTAATAATTTTGGGGGTTCGCCCCTTACCCTCTTTTTCCCATAGACCCCATTATTAATATTGCACGAATTTGCACAACACGGTGTTGCACAGGAACACAGCGACTGAATTATTGGTGAATAACCTGGATTGATAGCTGATCTTCTATCTTCACACGATACTCCGCTATCCTTTTAATTTCCAGAAATCCTTATTTATATTCAGTGCCTAAGTTTCCACAGCCTGAGCTGGGAGAGAGTACTCCTGGTTCGCCAGTCTCTGAGTGAAGACATTTATTCTCATCTCAATGCAAAGTGGCCTCTCTGTACTTAATGCTGTGGCCCCTTGTTTCAGGCGTCCAAGCCAACTTCCAATCTGTCTCGCCCTGTCAGAGTTTTATATATTTCACTGTGATCACCACTCATTTTCCTAAATCCCATGGAATACAGGTCCAGTCGCCCAAAACTCTGCTCCCACAACAAGCCTGTCATCCCAGAGATCAGTGTGGTCATCCTTCGCTGCTCTCCCTCAATGTCAGGTTTGTCCTTTATTGGGTAAAGAGACCAAAACTGCACACAATACTGTACAATGTTCGGGATGGGGTCTCACCAAGGCCCTGTACAACTGCAGTAAGATACTCTTACTCCTGCACTCAATTCCCCTGAAATGAAGGTGAAATACATCATTTATCTGTCTACCTGCTTTCTGCTCCTGCAATATTGCTTTAGTGACTGGTACAAGGTCATCCTTCAATGTTACAGCTCCCCACTTGCTGGGTCTATATACACTGGTCAGCGTGTCAATGCCATTCCCAGTATTGACTTCTGGCTTCAGACTTACTGTCACATGTACTCAGAGGGCTGTGCAGAAATAAAGGAAAATGCAGCTTAAGTTCCCTTGTAGAACAACATTTTTCAACCACTCCCTTTTCAAATGAGAGGCTGCCATTCTATTGTTTCCATCAAATTACACAACATCACATCTCTCCCAATTGCTCTCCATCTGCCACATATTATCCAAGTAATTTCACTTGTCTCAGTCACTGTGGAGCATTTTTACATCTTTCTCGCCAACTCACAGGCTGACATTGTTTAGTGTTGTCAGCAGACTTGGGAATATTGCATTTGAGCCCGTCAACCAAATATATGATGTGTATTGGGAATAGCTGGGGCCCAAGACACGAACCTTGCTATATCCTCCTAGCCTTCCATTTAAAAAAAAATGTTGTTTTATTCCTGCGCTGTGTTTCCTGCCAGCTCTCCCATTCTAAAACCATGACCATACGTTAGACCCAGTCCCATAGGATTCGAATTTGCACAATAGGCTTGGGGCTTTATCAAAAATCTTTCTGAGATTCCACTCGTATTACATTGATACCTTCTCCATAATGTTGCTAAAAGCCACTTTCTCAAATATGATTCCCATTTCATAAATCTCTGTTGACTTTGTCTACGTCCATTAATTTCATTCCGATACTTTATCTAAACTGTTTAGTTGCTAATTTCATACCATTCCCTTTTTCTCACCAGACTAAAGATCCCTAGTATTGCTAGGAAGTTTTCTTTTTTATTTTGTTTTCCTCTGTGAAGGCATGACTGAAACTTTTGTTCCATAATTCTACCATTTCCTGGTCCTCAATTATCTGACATCAAACTGTAAGAAAGCTGCACATTTCTTTCTCTTAATTTTGCCATTAACATATTTTCAGAAAATACCACAAGTTCTGTCTTATAAACTTTGTTAAGACATTCTTCAGAAACCGATCAATTCCAATTTTAAGGTACTCACTGATTGGCCTTCTACAGCCATACAATCACAGAAGCAAAGACTCTATCAGAAATACAGCATGATCTACATAAGGCCCACTTTCCGACACAATACACCTAGCCGTGAATCTTAAGGCACTTCAAGTGCACAACCGTGTATTTTCGAATGATTTTGAGTTTGCCATGACATCTCCTCTTTCAAGAAGAGTACTTCAGACCCCAATACACACTGGCTGAAAAGCAATCCTCAAATCCTCTCTAAACCGCAAAGTCTTCACTTTAATAGTGTGCCCCTTTGACTAAAAGGAACAGCTGCTGTCCATCCACCCTGTCCATGCTCGTCGTAATCCTATGCTTTTGAATACGTCCCCCTCAGCCTCCTCTTCTCCAAACTAAACAACTCAAGTTTATCCAGCTTCTCTCTATAGCTGATATGCTCAATCCCAGGGAACATCCTGGTGAATCTCCTCTTCAAACCCTCCCGTGCAGTCACATCCTTCCTGTAATATGGTTCCCAAAACTACACACAGTATTCCATCTTGGCCTCATCAAAGTTCCGCATAGCTCTTATAATCTGAGCCTCAATGAATCAAGTTTATGTTTACAGTCCAATATGCTTTCCCAAATTGTGTATGAACCTGTCCACTCACATTCAGGGATGCGTGGAGAAGCACCCTCTGAACTTCCTAGTGTGCTCCCATTCATTGAGTCCTCTCCTTCTTCCAAAGTGTATCACCTCATATTTATCAGGGTTACATTCCATTTGCCATTGATCTGTCCATCTGACCATTTCATCTGTATCTTCCCATAACTTAATGCCTGCCTCCTCACTGCCAGCCAACGGCCAATCTGTGTATCAAACACAAACTTACTTCTCACACTCCCCACACCTCGTCCATATTCACAGCTACATCATTTATGAGTACCACAAATATTAAAGTGGAAAATCACACAACATCAGGTTAGAGTCCAACAGGTTTATTCGGAGGCACTAGCTTTCCAAGCGCTACTTCTTCATCAGGTGATTGTGCGCTTTGATGAAGAAGCAGCACTTCGAAAGGTAGTGCCGCAGAATTAACCTGTTGGACTCTAACCTGGTGTTATGAGATTTACAGCATTGTCCACCCAGTCCAACACCAGCACCTCCGAATCACAAATGATAAGAGATACAGCACTGATCCCTGTGGTATACCATTGGACACTGGCCTCGAGTCACACAAGGAATCAACCACCATCTTGTGTCTCCTACCACTAAACTTCATTTGGATGCAATTTGGCAAGTCACTAATGAGACCTACCTGTTCCCTGGTTATTCTGTTCCGCTGGACACACTCGTAGAATAATTGGGAATTCTCCCTAATCTTGCCCTGCCAGCGGGTTTCCATGCCCCTGTGTTAGTTAGTCCCCTACGCGTGCAGAATATCCATCTTATTGCAGCCTTAAATGGTCTGACCTTCATGCCATTATTTCCCGTGATTGTGTATTAGGCAGCCGGAGAAACATCCTGTTAATTTTCAACTTGTCACATGTTTTGTGAATTTTATACATTTCACAGTGACCTATCTCTCATTCTTTGAAACTCTAGAGAACACAGGTCGAGTTTCCTCATCACGCAATCTCGCCAATTGAGGGATTAATCTGGAGAATGTCCATTGAACTTCCTCTGTGGTCAGTATATTCTTTCTCAGATTTGGTGACCAAAACTGTCCTCAATATTCCAGGTACAGTCTCACCAACATGCTGTTAAACTGCTTCAACATGTCTTTCCATCTATATTCTGCCTCCCTTAAAGCAATGCAATCCAAACTTTAACTTACCACTTGCATATATTCCTCCAAATACCCTTCACATTCATTGCAGTTATGAACTCATTGTGTGAGTTCTTATAGAAAGCCTTCTGATAATCTAAAATGTGCCAATTGTACTGGTTCCCCATTATCTATGCTGTAAGAATCAACTTCAAACAATTCCAAAGATTGTCAAGTATAATTTCCCTTTCAGAAATACATACTGATTCTTTCCAATGTTGCTGTTAATTTCTAAATAACGAAAAACACATCCTATATAATAGACTCCAACAGTTTCCCCACAATGTCAAGTTAATTGGTCTGTAGTTCTCCACACTATCTCTTCTTCCCTTTGTAGATGCTGGGATCACTACCGTACATCCATAGTGCTTGGTTCCAGACTATGCAGAATGCACTGAGTAATAGAACACAGTCATCGACAGTGCAATTAATACTTCAATTAGTGGTTTATTTCTGAAGATTTTGATATGAAGTACATCTAGTTTGTCAAGGTTAGCAATGCTCAATCCAGCTGCATGTTCAAGTAGAGCCTTGTTACTGATATAAATTGACTTTATGTCTTTCGATCCACAAGTCCTATATAATGACGTTGTATTTCTGGGTGATTTTCTGGATCTTCCTCCATGAAGACAGATAGAAAGTAACTGGTTATTTGCTTGGCCATTTCCCTGGTATCCATAATAAGCTCGTCTCTCCTGATTGCAGATTTCCACATTTGACTTTGCTTTTCGCTTTCCTTTGAAATATATATCATAGATTTATGCAGTCTTTGTGTTCGTGTTTGTCTGCATGCATGTTCGCTTTTTGATTTCTTTACCCGTTTCATGGCCCTCCTTTTCTGGATCTTAATTTTCTGAGAATTCTCAGGATTCCACAATGTCTGGAATTCTTCTGAAGTTACTTCCTGTGATTCGTGTAATCTTTAATTTATTATGATAATCATTGTTAACTCACTTTCTCACTCTTGGGTGTTTTACCTGAAATAAATAGACATATTTTTCAGACTTTGTAGTATTTCTATCAATCACCTGGTCCTGAACATATATATTCAGGAACACTGCAGGAGGACAGGAAAGAAATAGCGGGGGCCCTGGTTGGTACTTTTGCATCATCGGTCATCAATCGGTGAGGTCCTGGAGGACTGGAGGGGAGTGAATGCTGTGCTGTTATTCAAGAAGGGCTACAAATAAAAACCGGGGAACTATAGACCAGTAAACCTAAAATCTGTAGCAGGTAAGTTATTTGACAAGATTCTGAGGGAGAAGATATCCATGCATTTGGAAAGACAGGGCCTTGTGAATGGAGGATTATGGCTCACAAGTTTGTTAGACTGCATTGATGAAGTGACCAGTAACTTTGGCAAGGACATGGCTGTATATATAGATTTCAGTAAGGCCTTCAATAAGGTTCCACATGGTACGCTGCTCTGGAAGGTTAGTTCACATGGAATTGAGGGGGAGTTGGCAAATTAGGTCCAAAATTAGCTTGATGATAGGAAGAAGAGGGTAATCGTGGAAGGATGCTTGTCAGACTAGAGGCCTGTGACGAGTGGAATGCCTCAGGGTCGGTGCTGGGACCATACATTCATATATTACACATGTCTATGATTTAGATGAGAATGTACAGGTATAATTTGTAAGTTTCAAGGTGACCAAAAAATACATGGTGTCGTGGACAGTGAGGAAGGTTATCAGAAATCTCAGAAATTGCAGCAGTACCTTGATCAGGTGGAGAATTGGGCAGAGAAATGGCAATTTGAGTTTAATTCAGATAAGTGTAAGTTCTTGCATTTTAGAAAGCTGGAGTTTCATGGCGAATGACAGGGCTTTAAGGAGTGCAGTGGAACAGAGTGACCTTGGGAATTCAGGTGCACGATTTTCTGTAAGTGGAGTCCCAGGTAGACAAGGCACTGAAAAAGGCTTTTGACTCACTGCCCTTCATCAGTTAGAGCACTGAGTATCGAAATTAGGGAGTTATGTTGCAGTTATACAAGATGTTGGCGAGTCCATACTTGTAGCGTCATGTTCAAGTTTGTTCACTTTGCTCGTGAAAGGATGTTATTAAACTGGAAAGAGTGCAGAAGAAATTTACGAAGAATGTTGCCAAGACTCAATGGTCTGAGTTATAGTGAGAGGTTGAATAAGCTAGGAGTTTTTACTTTAGAATGTATGAGGCTGAGGGGGATCTGATAGTAGTGTATAAGGTCACGGGAGGCATGGATAGAGTCTTTTTTCCCCAGGATTGGACAGTCACGGACTAGAGGGCATAAATTTAAGGTCAGAGGGGAAAGAGTAAAAGGGAACTTGAGGGGCAATTTCTTTTACACACAGGGTGGTATGCATATGGGATGAGCTGACAGCAGAAGTAGTTGAGGCGGGTACATTCACAAAATTTAAAATACATTTGGACAAATACAGAGGTAGGAAAGGATTAGAAGGATACAGGGAAATGGGGTTAGTGTGAATGGACATTTTGTGCGGAATGGACCAGTTTGGGCTGAATGGCCTGTCTCCGTGCGGTAAGACTATATGGGTCTAACAACCATTGTTCTCCTACTGAATGTTATGTTGTTCTTTCCCAATTCACTGGAGTGAACTTGACCCTCTAACCTCTGGGCTTCCATGATGTTTGACCAGAATGTTCACACATTCCACATTGAATGCAGACGCCGTGTAAAATATAACATATTAATGTCACTATTCCTCCAAAGCTGCTTCAGAGCAAGGTTAGTAATTAGTCTTTCCGATCACACAATAGATAATAAACAATAGGTGCTGGAGTAGGCCATTCTGCCCTTCGAGCCTGCACCACCATTCAATATGATCATGGCTGATCATCCTTAATCAGTATCACACAACACCAAATCCGAAATAATCTGCTCTCTAGTTTGGTTCACAACATACTCTCCAACCTACCTGATATACACTCAAGGAATTTATTTTTCACAACATTAGCAGTCACTTAGTTAACTCAGTTTCGATGCAACTTGATACCACCCATTATTACTGCAGGATCCACGAGTATTTGTTACTCGTTCACAGGATGAGGGCTTAGCTCGATAACCAGCATTTACTGGCCATACCAGACGGCAGTTAAGAGTCAACAGCGTTGGCTTGGATCTGGAGTGACATACAGGCCAGACCAGATAAGAACAGCCGTTTCCTTCCCTAAAGGACATTAGTGAACCAGATGAGTTTTTCCAACAATCAGGAATGGATTCCTGATCATCATAAACCCTTGATCCCAGATACATATTGAATTCAAATTCCACAATCTGCCATGGCAGGATTTGAAACCATGTCCCCAGAACATTACCTGGATCTCTGGGTTAAGAGCCCAGCGATAATATCAGTATTGATAGCTTCCCTTTGAGTATAGTTGCATATATAATTTCCAGAGCATATGATGCAAAATATTTGCGTGACAGTTTTGGTTCAGATATATAACACAACAAGTTTGTTTCTCCTTGCTATTTGTAAGACCCACCCAAACTCATTCTGTGGAATCTGAGGGACAGAGCCTGTGTCGTTATTAGTGATAGACTTGGATAAGACATTTGGGGAGGCTCACCTCGATGCTGAGATGATCTGAAGACAGGTCCAGCAATATAGGACAAGCATCAATATCCATTCCGCTCTGTCAGGATAAGTGTCTCCGTATATTCTCACTGCTCCCTCACACTCACTGTATGTCTCTTATAACACCTACCCTCGACCAAGACTCACACTCCAAAAATGCTCAAGCACGACCACTCTCACTGTTGAATTCAGCACCTTCCCTCCCCCACATTTCCTGTCCCTGATGCAATAGCCCCACACACTAATAGCACTACATGGATACAACACTATGGACAGACTCCCTCCGGCTCCATGTCACACCTCACCTAGTCCAGCACTAACAGAAGGGCCATCCACTCCCACCCTCACTCATTCCCTCCCTTTCTCCCATTCCAGGAGAACCAGCCTGGAATAGGACAGAACGGGCCAAGCCGGGTGGGGGAGTGCCCGATATCCGTTCCCTCATACCCCTACCCTGATATGTGGGAGGAACCTGGAGAGAGCTGGAGAGGACCAGTAGGCCTTGGGTGGAGATTCGGAAACATCCACGTCCCACCAACCGAATAAGGAGCAGTGTTTAGTAAAGAGCAATTCTCAATTCAAACCTACTGTCAGTTCCAACCTCATCTCTCTCACTTGCAGATGAACAGATGCCCCATTGCACAGAGATGCAGGTATTGAAATACACAGACGTATTGGTAAATACCCCAATATACTAACATGCACAATGCATACAAGGAGATAAGCATGCACACACGGAGAAGCACACAAAGACATAAACAGTCACACACAAATGGACACAAACACAGACAGAAACACACAGGCTGATATAAAGACAGACAGACTTAGTCACACAAATAGAAAAGTAACAAGTCCATGGACAAACATACACTTAAGTACACATTAAGACACAGACATGAGTGCCATTAAGACACAAATAAATTAGTTTCTGATTTATAAGGAGATCAAGGATTCTGGGAGAAGGTAAGAGAATGATGTTGAGGAACATTATAGAAATGACTTTAAGGTATATCAGACTCGATAGGCCAAATGGTCTAATTCTGCTCCTTTTTTAATGCTCGTGTGGTGTTATGCTATTTGGTATTCTCTTCCTGAGACAGCAGCAGCAGCATATTTGATTGGAACCAGTCAGTGGTAATGTGGGAAAAGATTGGATGGCAGAATGGTAAATGTCTATTCCTAGTTATTGTACCACTATATCTGAAAAGGGGCAGTGATTTGATATCAGGTTGACACAGTTTTAAAAAAAATGTATCCCACAATGAAAGAAGGATGTCCCTTTCCGTTTACTGTTGTGCGATCTGTGGTGTCCTCATCCTCAGGGAGCAGTGAAGACTCGGTAAATTCAGGTATTTTAGTTTGAGCTTGACTGATCTTTGCTGGACAGGAGAGTCAAAGTTTATTGGGAACAGACAGGAGACGGATGGTCAGACACACTCGGATCAGCCATGACCATTCTGAATGGTGCCGCTAAACGGCCAACTGCTGCACCTTTCCAATGTGTTGTTCCCTCAATCCACGCTCCCGGCCGTTACAGAGATATACTGCTGTCCCTACCCCATGTGTTGTTCCCTCAATCCACCACTCGATGCAGTTACAGACATATACTGCTGTCCCTACCCCATGTGTTGTTCCCTCAATCCACCACTGAGTGCGATTACAGACTATTCCATTCAGCCTGACTGGATCGTTACAATTAGACGGGAGGAGACCATTCTGCCCCTCCAAAGAATTACACAGGAATATAGGATGAAGTAATTCAGCTCGTTGAGTACATTACACAGCCCAGGACGAGGCCATTCAACCCGCCTGAACTGCTGCACAGGAACAGAGATGCTGTCACTAACAGGAAGTAGATAGTAGTGATATATGATCTTTTTAAACAAAACTGTAACTAGTTTTGACTCAGCGATCACTGTAGGGTCATCAATGATCAATAATCTATGTAAAATATCTCGATGAAGGGACTGAATGGATCAAAGCTGAACTACCTCGTACACCAAAATGATCATTCAATAGATCTTCAAATGGAGGGAGTGAATCTGCATTTTGATGTAGACAGGGAAGGTTAGTGAGCGTACCCTCAGCAGAAATAATATATTGTGAGTTGTCTATTGCAGTCGGGAACAATTTAAATGGAGAGAGATTGCAGAACTCTGTGATGCAGATGTTTTTCATAATCTTGGTACATGAATCATATGAAGTCTGTCTGCAGATGCAGCAAGTGATTCAGAAGGTAAGTAGAATGATGCTGTTTGTGGCAACGGGTATTGGGTTTAATTAGGAATATTTCACTGTATCTGTACAGGGCATTGCTGAGACCACATCAGATACATTGGGTGCAGTTCTGATCCTCTAAACTAAAAAAAACGGATACAATTCCTTTCAAAGATGTTTAAAGATGCTTTCCTTTACTCATTCCTGAAATGAAGGTCTTTTGTTATCAGGGATTATCTGTTTAGATCTTAGATGAAAAATCTTACTGAACCATGATTTTCAGAGAAGTCTTTCAGCTGGCTACATATTTTCTCTTGTTAAGAAGACGAAAGCTAGATAATACCCTTTTGAATGAGATGCATTGGTATTAACACAAATATTATGAAGATACCGACCCATTTTAAAAAATTACTCAGATGCATATAAGCATCTCATCAAATCATAAAACGGGCACATTATTTTCTTTTGCTAATTAAAGGCACTGTGCACCAACAACAGCAATGATGCTGCATACAGCATACAGTCTATTATCATCCATTCCAGAGAATGTACATGGAGAGTGCACATGGTCCAGTTTGGTGTTCAGTTGATATTCTTGAATTTTTCCGCACAGAGACGGAGAAAAATATTACTTGCTTCAGAAGCCGCACCCAATTGGTCTCTCTCTCTCTCTCTCTCTTACTTTGTTCTGCCTGAAAACAAGGTGTAAGAGCACAAAAATCCTGAGTCATCTTTACCACTCGCGGAGGATTCCTGATGAGGATTCATAGGAATCTCTGTACAGCTCAAAACAAAGGGAATTCAGTCAAATCCAACTGTTCTGGGAAGAAATCCGCTTTCCCAGACATTTGTGTGAGCAGAATAAGTTCGAAGTCAGAAACATGTTTGGGACACTCTATCATTTTACCATTTGTTCACAGTTCAACTTTCTGTGTCTCTGATTTTTCCAGAAAATTACCCAGTCCGATACCTATATCATTGGACACAACACTCAACTGGTTACATTTAAAATTTGCTTTCACCAATAGAGGAGTGGGAAAAGACATGAGTGACCCTCCAACATTCGTCAGAACACGAACAAGAGATTCACAAAGGGTTGTTAAGGTGTGAATTCCCTTCCACAGAAGATTGTGATGCCTGGATATTTCCATTTGTTCAGAATTATCTATGTAAGACATTTGAAAGACAAATGAATGTAGGGAAATGGTACACTGATAGAAAAGTGCTACTGAGACCTTAATCAGATCATAGTGCATGGTAGAGCCATGACAAAGTGTCTGATGACCCACTCTTGCTCCACAGTCCCGGGTTACTATGGTGCATTCAGCCTCTCACAGCTCCTGCAAGGTGCAGATGGGGGCCACTTGCTCCAAATACCTGGTCCACAGTAACACAGGATCTCAAATAATCCCTCACAACTGTCACGCACAGATTGGAAAATGTTATTTGGAAATCCAGGTTGGTTTTGAAAGACGCCACTGGTCTGTTTACAGAGTGCTCCCTCACTGCAACTTGGGCTTCATTTATTGGTCTTGGTCTAGACCAGGATTCGTTATGAATAAAGCTCCATACCTCACTCACAAAAATGCTTTGCTAGCTCTGATTACAACATACAATAACAGTACATCCAGGAAAATTACAGATGTTTACTTTGAAATTACAGAAAATGAAAACATAAGGAACAGGAATAGGTAATTCGGACGATCAAGTCATTGTATACGATCATGGCTGATCTACTGTTAGCATTAACTCCTCCTTAATGCCCAGTTCTTCACAGTCCTCAGCTCTCTGACAGGTCAACGATTCATGTACTACCTCTATAAATACTTTCAGCGATGTAGCTCCCCTAACTCTCGAGTCCAGATAATTCCTGACATTGAGTACCCTCTGTGAGAGGAAAACACTCTGCACATACACCGTCACCTATTGATTTGAACAAGAGGTGAACACAGGGGCTCAAGAAAGAGTGAATGGCCTTGATATCAAGGCAGTAGTTGACTGAGGATGTCATCGGGACCACCTAGTTTTTTGAGCTTAATGAGAATCAGGTCTAACCTCCTCACTGGTTGGGGTCTTTCAGAGCACAAAGGAAGATGTTTGTGGTCAGTGGCCGACAATCCTCTCAGTCCCGGGACATCTCTTCAGGAGATCCTCAGATTAACTTTCTCAGCACAAACATCTTCAGCTCCTTCGTCATCGTCTATGTGCCCCCATTCCCGGCGCCCCCCATCTATCCCAAGATCAGAAGCGGAGTGATCACTGAAGATCACATAATATTCAGAACATTTTGTCCCCACTCAGCTCCTGAACCGGTCTGTGTCCATATTCAGCAAGACCCAAACAACATTCACGTTCATGCTGTTAAAGTGCCAGTAACTTTCATGTAACAGAAAGGCCAGGCACTGCACATTTCCACAATTAAAAGAGGAGCTCATTCAGCACCTCAAGCTGGTTACATCCGGATATGTGGAAACTATTCAGCCCATCGAAATGACTGATCAAGAAGAGGGACAGCCCATTCAATCCTCCTGCCTGTTCCACAGGAAGAGGAGGCATCTGGTCAGCACATTGAACTGTTAAACAGGAACAGGCAGAGTCCAGTAAGACCCCTAAACCTGTTCTATGGAACCAGGAGGAGACCATTCACCCCTCGAGACACTTACACAGGAATAGGAGGGTGTCATTGATGCTCCAACCTGGAAAACGAACGGAGCAGAGACTGCACTCATAGACTGCTCACAATGTTCCTCGTGGCTCCATTGCCTGTGGAACAAATGATTCTTTAACGTTTTTTGCCGGCAGTGAGGAAGGAAGCCAAATGTTTTGTGCCAAGCCTCAATGAGGCATCTTCCATCTCCAGGAAGACAGACCCATGTTCTCTGTGGGGATCAGAAGCTGGTGGGAATGGTTATCTGTTTTAGAATGAAGGTATTGTGGCTCCTGTCGCGATGGTGGATAACGTGAAGTATGATCACACACCAAATGCACTGTGTAAATGTTGGAAGAGTTTAGTTAAAGACTGGTTCTCTCTCTCTCAATCGAAATGGGGAGTAGCGTGGAGTGAGAGGAACGTTCTCAGAGTCTGTTAAGTCTTCCACAGTGTGGACCCACCAGTGCTTCAGGGTGGAGGAAATGCTGAAGGCCATCCTGCACTTGGGACAGCTGAAAGGCCTCTCCCCCAAGTGTGGGAAGGCCTTCAGCAATTCCTCCCTGCTGAAGCACTGGCGGGTCCACACTGGGAAGAGGCCCTTCAGCTACCTGAGTGCTGGAAGGCCTTCAACAATTCCTCCAACCTGCTGACCAACTGATGGGTCCAATCATGTAAACCAAGTTTAAAAAAACATGGACTTTATCACCGTATTAGTTCTGTTTATTGAACACAAAATACGGGGACAAAATGATTTTCCGTCCGTACTAAACTATGGGAAGTACGAAGAAATAAGATACACTCGTGATATTGAGCTACATAAATTGAAATGTGCATTAGAAAACCACGGAAGTGGTGTGCAATCTTTTTCAATCATTATTTGGCCCACAGCTGAGATGCTGATTTCCCCTCTGTCATTGATCCACCTCATTGAGATTCTCTGGCGCATTATCTCAGTATTGAGGGGGTTCTCAGTTCCTGCTGCTGTTCACCCAGTCTATTTAAATTAAATCACCTTCTCACTGTAGAAAAATAAAAAAATCACTTGGCCTTTTGGACTCTGTTTAACTGTCAGCAACTCAGCTCTGTGATATTATTGGCGATAAATGCTCTGGGACCACAGCCAGTATCCGCACAGTGCTCAAACGGTATGACAATAGATAAAGGCCTTGCAGTCCGTGAGAATTTCTAAATAAAACTTCCATTTTCTGTTCGTTCCTGTCTATCTCCCCTCATGCTGTCTTCTGATCTATCCAACTCACCCTCGTTTAACATCCCTGTTTCCAAATTGTGCTGTTGTACAGCTTGATGTTTTGGCCATTTTGGAGAAATGGATAGAGCAGGGACAGGACTGATCGTTGTAGGGTCCGGGGTTTAGATGCTACATTGAAAAAAAGGAAAGTACTAACAGTGGGGAGGGGGTGGTGGTTGGGGTGGGGGAGGTTAGCGTGGCATTGAAAATCAAAGACAGCATTACGTTGGTATAAAGGATGCTTGATAAGGACTCGTCTAGTGAGGTCGTATGGTAAGAGGTTAGAAACAAAAACGGAGAGGTCACTCTGCTGAAAGTTCTCTATTGCCATCTGAAATGTTCCAGAGATGTAGAGGAAAGGATTAAAAAGATGATACTGAATAGGAGCGAAAATAACAGAGCATTTGTTATGGAAGAATTTAACTTTCCAAATATTGATTCGAAATGGTACAGTAGAAATACTTTATATGGGTCAGTGTTTGTCCAATGTGTGCAGAATGGTTTCCTGACACATTATGTTGATAGGCCAACAAGGGCCGAGGCCAAATTGGCTTTGGTACTGAGTAATGAACCAGACCAGGTGTTAGATTTGGAGGTAGGTGAACACTTTGCTGATAGTGACTACAATTCAGTTATGTTTACCTTAGCGATGGAAAGGGACAGGTGTATACTGCAGGACAAGAGTTATAGCTGGGGGAAAGGTAATTATGATGCGATTAGGAAAGGTTTTAGGATGCATAGGATGGGGAAGGAAACTGCAGAGGATAGGTACAATTTAAGTGTGGAGCTTTTTCAAACAACAGCTACTGTGTGACCTTGATAATTTTATACCTGCCAGGAAAGGAGAAAATGGTTGAGTGAGGCTGCTGTGGTTTACTGAAGCAGTTGAATCTCTTGTCAAGAGGAAGAAGGTGGCTTATGTAAAGATGAAACATGAAGGCTCAGTTCAGATGCTTGAGAGTTACAAGTTAGCCTGGAAGGACTTTTTAAAAAAGCTAAGAATAGCCAGGATAGAGCATGACAAGTCTTTGGCAAGTAGGATCGTGGAAAACCCTCAAGCTTTCTATCAGCATGTCACGAATAAAAGAATCACCAAATGAAGATTAGTGACAATCAAACACAGTAGTGTTAAGTTGTGTGTGGAGTCTGAGGAGATAGGACAGGCTGTAAATTAATATTTGAATCAGGATTCACATTGGAAAAAGAAAATGCTGTCAAGGCCAATACTGAGAAACAGGCTATTAGTCTAGACGGGATTGAAGTTCGTAACGTCGAGATGTTAGCAGTTCTGGAGAGTGTGAAAATAGATATGTCCCCTGGGCCAGATGGGATTTATCCTAGGATTCTCTGAGAAGTTAGGGAGGAGTTTACGCAACCAACTGTTCGGATTTTTACATCGCCATTGTCTACAGGAAGAGTGCCAGAAGACTGGAGGACAGCAAATGTTGTCCCTTTGTTCAAGAAATGGAGAAGAGACAACCCTGGTAATTATATACCTGTCTTACTTTGGTTGTGGGTAAAGTGTTGGAAAGGATTATAAGAGATAGGATTTACTATCATCTGGAAAGGAAACATTTGATTCGGAATAGTCAACAAGGTTTTGTGAAGGGTATGTCATGCCTCACAAATCTTACCGAGTTCATTGAGAAGGTGACCAAACAGGTGGATAAGAGTAAAGTGAGGTATGTGAATTTCAGTGAAGCGTTTGATAAGGTCCCCCATGGTCGGCTATTGAAGAAAATATGGAGAGTGTGGTGTTTGAAAAGCAGAACAGATGAGGTAGCATCCAAGATGCATGCAAGTTGATGTTTCTCTTGTAAGCCCTTCATCGAGAATCAGTTTTATGGTCTGCAGCATCTGCAGTCTTCATTTTCTCCTCGCTCCTCGGATGTTGCCTGACCTGCTGTGCGTTTCCAGCGCCACACTCTCGACCCTGATCTCAAACATCTGCAGTCCTTACTATCTCCCAGAAAATATGGAGACGTGGAATTGTGGGTGATTTAGCGTTTGGATCACAAATCGGCTAGCTGAAAGCAGTCAGAAGGTGGTAGTTGATGGGGAATGTTCATCCTGGATTTCAGTCACTAGTGGTATACTGCAAGGATCTGCTTTAGAGTGACTGTTGTTTGTCCTTTTGAAAATGACCTAAATGAGGGTATAGAAGGATGAGTTAGTAAATTTACGGTTGTCAGTAAGGTCGGTGGATCTGTCGGCAGTGCTGAAGGATGTTGTGGGTACTGAGCTGTAATGTTCTATGTGCATGGACCTACAATGAGCTAAATAGCTTCCTTCTGTCATGTAACGATTCTGAGGTACTCTGGTCCACAATAAAAGCTTCAGGTGCCGGAGAGACAAGCTGGTCCAGTAAAGGACACACACTGCACAGTCATCCATCATCTCTTCCTGTTCTCTGATATACAGCGGCCTCAAAATATCAGTCCAAACAAAATAGATTGATTCAAATTCACGCAGTCAGGAGAACGTTAACTGGAGGGGATTACCGTCAGAGGATTCAATGAATAATAAGATTTCAGAATAACAATAAAAAGCAATATCACAGCAGCATAATAATTGGCAGCAGAGTAAAACCTGCAGTTCCAAATATGTCCAAGTACAGCATTGTGTTCAGTTTTGGTCACCTTGCTGTAGGAAGGATGGTATTAAACTTAAACTTTACAAGGATGTTGCCAGGACTCAAGGGTCTGAGTCATAGGGAGAGGTTGGATAAGCTGGAACATTCCTCTTTAGAGCGCAGGAGACTGAGGGGAGTGAAATGCGTCGAGAGTCTAGTCATGGCCCACATCAGTTCCAGTCTCCCAGCCTGCCTCGATCCCCTACAATTTTCCTACCAGTGGAATGGGTCCATAGCGGGTGCCATATCCCTGGAACATGTGGACAACAAGGGCACCCACATCAGATTCCTGATCATTGACTATAGGTTCACCTTCAACACCATTATTCCTTCAGACTGATCACAAAACTCCCTGACCTTAGTCTTGGCTCTGCCCTCTGAAATTGGATCCTCAGCTTTCTGACCCACAGTACACAATCAGTGAAAATAGGTAAGTGTTTCTCTTCCATGATAACATTCAACACTGAAATCCCAAAGGATGTGTCCTCAGCCCCCTACTATACCCCTGTACACCCACGACTGTGTTGCAAAATTTTGAACGAATGCCATCTACATGTTCACTGATGACACCATCATAGTAAAACAGGTATTTAATGATAACAAGTCAAAATACAGAACGGAAATAGAGGACTTGGTGAAGCCCTGCACTGAGACCATCCTCTCTTTCAACGTCGGCAGAACTAACCAACTGATCAATGACTTCAGAAAGAAATGAGGAGAACATGCCCCCATCTGCATCAATGGAACTGAAGTTGAAAGAGTGGAAAGCATTAAGTTGCTTGGAGTGAAGATAAACGACCTCCCATGTAGATGTGATAGCCGAGATGGCACAACAACGCCTCTTCTTTCTCTGGCTGCTCAGGACATTTGACATGTCCACAAGGACCCTCACCAATGTCTACAAATGCACCACTGACAGCAAACTATCTGGGTGCATAATGACCTGGTGTGGCCACAGACCTGCCCAGGACAGTAAGTGAAATGACAGAAGGTTGTGTGCACAGCCCATGCCATCACGGAAACCAACGTCCCATCCATTGTCTCCATTGACACAGCTCACTGCCGTAGAAAGGCTGACAACATTATCAAAGACCCATCGAACCCTGGATCTCCTGCAATCTCTTCCATCATGGAGACAATACAGAATCTTGAACACACAAACCAGCGGCTCATGAACAGCATCTTCCCAGCCCATTATTAAACTGAGGAATGGATTCTCTAACTTCAAATAATGCTGATCTTGCTCACATTGATGTTGCCTATAGCATACCCTTTCTGGTGTAGCCTGTATGTCTCAGTCTAAGTTTTTCCTTTACCCTATGATCTGTATGTCCTTGCTTATTATAGGAGCGAGATTCCCCAGCGAGGGTCAAAGACTCTGGAGGCAGACAGGACACAGGCACGGAATGGACATTAATTCAAGCAAAACCTGGTTAATGCTGGGAGAATAACAAAGGATCTTCCTCAAATCTGGCTTTGACATGAGAAGACAATCGTTTCCTTAATCTTTAGCTCAGATCAGATGGCAAATCAATGACACACTTCGAGTTTACAGTAAAAAGACAGTATTTTTATACGTTCTGTGTTGCAATGATCATACACAACTTTGTCAGTGTACACTCCACTCCCCTTCTGCAGAACCAATCTTGTAAAACAACTTATCATTGTTGGACACTCCCAGGGACAGCCCAAGTTTCTTATTTGTTTCGGATGTTTAACGATTGTTGTTATCTCTAGGCCTTGGGATCTTTCTATAATGCATTCCAAAGTTCGGGGCTCTGCTCTTTTCAGTCATATACCTCATTGTTTATCTTGAAGGATTGCATGAATTCTATTCTCCAATGGGCAGGCTATCTCTTATCAAATTCCGTGATCACATTTTACAGTAAAAAGCTGATTCTGATACAAAATACGTAATATTATTATTTCCACGGTTAACCTTTTTCTTCGCAAATTCGACAAGACAAGCCAGGCATCTCTTTAAGGTTTTATTATTATGTTGAAATCTGTGTCCATGATTATTTACCAAATATTTAACTAGAACTTATTACTATTGTAAACAGTTTCAAAGGCAAAGTTAGCTTCTGAAAGATAACTTGAGATGCTATTTTTGTGGATGAAAATAATCCTTACTGAGATCAGAATAAGTTACTTTTTGTAGTGATTCTTCAAAGTTTTTGTGCTACAATTTCATTTTTTCATCTGTGTTCTGTTACAAATCATCATTTTTTTTTTAAAAAAGAACCTTCTTTACCACTATATTGGCATGTTTCAGAATCTTGCGAATCAGATTATCCTTTCTTTTGCTTTGGAATAATTCCCTTTTAAAAGGCCCTTTTTTCACTGATGCTGAAGCAATCTATTTTAATTTCTGTCTATTTTGTGGCTCTTCAGAAACAGACAGCTGAAGTAGACTTTTAATTTTCGGCCACTCCATGTCTCTAAAAAAAGGCAGCTCCAACTCTCACTATGATCTGCCAGAACTGTGTATAAACAAAGAGTTTCACTCTACTTAGATACATGCGACAATGGATCCTATCAAATCAAATAAAACCAAATCACATGATCGAGAGAGAGAAATTGTCACAAGGTCAATACACCCCGATGAAACCTCTGCAGCCTGCCACATTCAGCCAAAAATCGTGATAGTCGATTAAACAACTAACTGTTAGAGAGGGCTCCACAATTATCCCCATTCTATCAATGGATCAGCTCTGCACATCAGTGTAAAAAACAAGGAAATAGTATCTGTACCATCCTCAGCCAGGGGTGTTGAGTCAATGATTCAATTCACCGTCATCATGATGCCCACAGGATCACAGATCAGTCTTCAACCAATTCAATTCGCTGCACGTGCCATGAAGAAAAAGCTGAACACAGTAGAGAGGCAAATGCAATGAGTCCTGACCCCATTCCTGCAATAGGACTGAAGACTTGTGCTGTACAACAAGCCGTGCCCCTGGGGAAGCGGTTTCCTTCCAGCTACAACTCTGACATCTCCCTAGCAATGTGGAAAATTACTCAGTGTCGGGGAATAATTACAATCTGGACAATTACAACCCTCTCAGTCTCATCATGATAGTCAAATTGGGAGTTCGTTTTGATAGAGCTGTCAAGCAGCACAGACATAAACTTGCTCAGTGTGGTTTCCGATCGGTCCCCATGTGGAGATGGTGTGTTTTGGAAAAGTCACTGGATGAATAATCCAGACCAGGCTAATGCTCTGGCAGCTGGTGGAAATTAAAAACAATTAATAAAATATCGAGATCTCAAATCTGGTGTCAGTAACAATGGCCTTGATGTCAATGTCGATTGTAAACACCAATTTCCTTCCCCAATGTACTTTCAGGAAGTGAATCTCCCGTGCTTTCCTGGTCTGGCCTAAAAGTGACTCCAGACACACAGACATGTGATGCACTCTTCAATGGTCTCTGAAAAGGCCAAGCAAGACACTCTATCGTATCAAACTGCTCTAAAGTCTAAAAGGATAAAACCTGACAGAACATCCAGCCCCCAACCTCGGTATGGAAAAGGGAACGGGAAAGACAGTCATGTTGAGCCAGCAGAGACGTCGTTCCAAACATCTGCGAACTTGTGACAACATTTACAGAGCTTTCCCACAAACCGCACAGAAACATCGGGAATGTAATAGGCCATTGAGCCTGCCCCATTCTAGTTAATGTCTGAACATCTCCTGAATGCACTTTCCCCACACACTTTACACACCCCGTAATGTGATTAACCTTGTGAAGCTATAAAATAGGAACTGCGGTCGTCCCCTTGGTCTGTCGAGTTTACTATCCAATTCAATATAATGATGGCTGACCCTTTATTTCTACACCATACTCCTGCTCTCTCCCCCATCCTTTGGTGTCTAGACATCCTTATTAGTCTTTAGTGCCTTGTCTTCCACAGCCTTATATGAGAGAGAATTCCCAGGTTCACCAGTCTCTGAGTGCAGACATTTATTCGTATCTAAATGCAATGTGACCCATCTGTATTTAATACTGTGGCCTCTTGTTTTAGACTTCCCGGCCAGGGGAATTATCATCACTGCTTCCAATCGACCTCACCCTGTCAGTGTTTTATATATCTCACTGAGATCTCCACTCATTTTCCTAAACCCCATGCGATACAGGCTCAGTCGCCCCAAACTCTGCTCCACAAAAAGTCTGTCATCCCAGAGATCAGTCTGGTCATCCTTCGCTGCACTCCCTCAATGTCAGGTTTGTCCTTTATTAGGTATGGAGACCAAACCTGCACACAACACTGCACAATGTTCAAGTTGAGGTCTCACCAAGGGCCTGTACAGCTGCACTGAGACACCCTTACCCCTGGACTCCAGTCCCTCTGAAATGATGGTCAACACCCATTTATCTTCCTGACTGCTTTCTGCTCCTGCAATATTGCTTTCAGTGACTGGTGTACAGGGAGATCCCAGATCCTTTTCAATGTTACAGCTCCCCACTTGGTGGGTCTGTGTAAACTGGTTTGTGTGCCAATGTATTCCCTGTATTGGCTTCTGTCTTCAGAACTCACTGCTCTGCATGGAACTCAGATGTCTGTCTAAACAATAACAGAAGAAAAGTACAGTTCCCTTCATAGATCGACATTTCTCAACCACTCCCTTTTCCAATGGTTGGCTGGAATTTTAGTGTTTCACAACAAAGTAGACAACATCACATCTATCCACACTGCTCTTCATCTGCCACATATTTAATCATTCACTCCGTTTGTTTCAATCTCCTTTAAGTTTTATTCACATCCTCCTCACTTTCAAAATCCTAGTTCCGTCAGCAGACTTGGAAACTTTGCATTTGATTCCCTCAACGAGATGTTTGAGATGTATTGTGAATATCTGGTGCCCCATCACCAATCATTACGATGCCTCATGAGCCTTCCAAACTGAAAACCATCCATTTATTCCTCCTCATTGTTTCCTGTCAACACTCCCATTTTAACACCATGTTCATATATTACCCCCTATCCCATGTGCTTTTACTTTGCACACTAGGCTTGGGACTCTATTAAAATTCTTGCTGAAAATCCAAGTTCAATGCCTCTATTGTATTTTCTTTAATTAATCTACCAGTGAGTTTCTCAAATGTTTCCCATTTCATCAAGCTGTGTTGTTTTTTTTTCTATGCCCATTATTTTCAGTTCCAATAATTTCTCCAAATTAGTTTATTTACTAGTTTCATTCCACATCATTTCCTCCTCAGACTCATGTTTTCTCCTATTGCTGGGAAGGCTTTGTTTATGTATTTTTCTGTGAAGGCAGAAGTGAAGTAGCTGTGTCATGTTTCTCTGTTCTCCATTCTCCATTCCCTGGTTTTACTCTGTAAGGAATCTGAAACTTTGACTAAAAAGAACAGCTGTTGTCTATTCACCCTGTCCATGCCCCTTGTAATCTTAAACCTGAATTAGTTACCCACTCAACTTCCTCTGCTCCTAAATAAATAATTCAAGCTTACCCAGCCTCTCTCCACAGCTCACATGGTCCATCCCAGGGAACATCCTGGTGAATCTCTTCTGCACCTCATCCAGTACAATCACATCCTTCCTGTAACGCAGCTCCTAGAACTGCACACAATATTTCATTTGGCCTTACCAAAGTGCTATGTAGAACTCGGATAATCTTTGGGTCAATGAATAAAGGCTTTATCTACAGTCATGCTGAACTCATCAATTATCATATCCAGTCACATTCAGGGATGTGTGGAGAAGCACGCTCTGAGCTTCCTAGTGTGATGCCATTCTTTGTTTCCTCCCCTGTCTGGTTCCTTCTTCCAAAGTGTATCACCTCATATTTATCAGGGTTACATTCCATTTGCCATTGTTCTGTCCATCTGACCATTCTATCTGTATATTCCTGTATCATAAGACCTCCCTCCTCACTGCCAACCACCCGGCCAATCTTTGTGTCAAACACAAACTTACTTATCACACTCCCCCTACCCACTTCACATTCACATCACTTATGAATACCACAAATAATACGGAACACAGCACTGATCTCTACCGGGTACACCGGGGAAATTGGGCTCCAGTCACATAAACAGCCTTCTACCATGAAGTTGAGTTTGGATACAACTTGCCAAGTCACTAATAGGCCCGACATGTTCCCTGGTTGTTCTGTTACACTTGATATACGTGAAGAATATCTGGGGATTCTCCTTAATCTTGCCCTGCCAACAGGCTTCCATGCCCCTGTGTTAGTCAGTCCCCTCCAAGGGAAGTATTTCCGCCTTATTATGGTCTTAAATGGCATATCCCTTATCCTGTCATCATTTGCCTTAAATATAGAGGAGACAGCTAGAGAAACATCCTGTTTATTTCCACCTCATCACATGAATCATAGATTTTTGAAATTTCACTGTGATCACCTCTCATTCTTTGAAACTGGAGAGGTCGCAGGACAAATCTCCCCATCAGAAAATCTTGTCATCTCAGGAATTAATCTGGAGAATGTCCATTGCACGTCCTCTGTGATCAGTGTAATCTTTCTTAGATTAGGTCACCGACACTGCACTCAATACCTCAGGTACACTCTCACCAACACTCTATGCAACTGCTTCATGATGTCTTTACCTCTATATTCCAATCCCTTTAAACAAACTCCAACCTAACTTTAACTTTCCAATTACATGTATTGCTCCAAATACCATTCACACTAATTGCATTTACAAACTCACTCTGTGAGTTATCGAGGCATAGAGATGTACAGCATGGAAACAGACCTTTCAGTCCAACCCGTCCATGTCTAGCAGATATCCCAACCCAATCTATTCCCACCTGCCCGCATCCGACCCATATCCCTCCAAACCCTTCCAATTCATGTAACCATCCAAATGTCTTTTAAATTAGATTAGATTAGATTAGATTACTTACAGTGTGGAAACAGGCCCTTCGGCCCAACAAGTCCACACTGCCCCACCGAAGCATAACCCACCCATACCCCTACATCTATATCTACCCCTTACCTAACACTACGGGCAATTTAGCGTGGCCAATTCACCTGTCCTGCACATCATTCGACTGTGGGAGGAAACCGGAGCACCCGGAGGAAACCCACGCAGACAGGGGGATGCTGCAATTGTACCAGCCTCCACCACATTATCTGGCAGCTCGTTCCATACACGTACCACCGTATGTGTGAAAAAGTTGCCCCTTAGGTCTCTTTCACGTTTTGATTTCTAAAAGTGTAGAAACAAGTCCACAGCGACCCACCAAAGCGCAAACCACCCAGATCCTTCCCCCTGCACCTAACAGTACAGGCAATTTAGCATAGCCAATTCACCTAGCCTGCACAAGTTTGGATTGTGGGAGGAAACCCATGCAGACATAGGGAGAATGTGCAAAGTCCACACAGCCTGAGGCGGGAATTGAACCTGAGTCTCATGGCATTGGGAGGTAGCATTGCTAACCACTGTGCCACCCAACATCCTTCACTTCTCAGCCTAAACCTATGCCCTTTAGTTCTGGACTCCCCGACACCAGGGAAAAGACTTTCTCTATTTATCCTCTCCATGCCCTTCACAATTTTGTACATCTCGAGAAGGTCACCCCTCAGCCTCCAACGCTCAAGGGAAAACAGCCCCAGCCTGTACAACCTCTCCTTATACCTCAAATTCTCCCACTCTGTCAACATCCTTGTAAATCTTTCCTGAACCCTTTCAATTTTCACAACATATTTCCGATAGGAAGGAGACCTGAATTCCATGCAATATTCCACCAGTGGCCTAACCAGTGTCCCGTACAACCGCAACATGACCTCCCAACTCCAATACTCAATACTCTGACCAATAAAGGAAAGCAAACCAAACACCACCTTAACAATCCTACCTACCGGCGACTCCACTTTCAAGGACCAATGAACGTGCACTCCAAGGTCTCTTTGTTCAGCAACACACCCATTGCCATTAAATGTCGAAGTCCTGCTAAAATTTGCTTTCCCAAAATGCAGCACCTCGCATTTATTTCAAATAAACTCCACCTGCCACTTCTCAGCCCATTGGCCCATCTGATCAAGATCCTGTTGTACTCTGAGGTAAACCTCTTCGCTGTCCACTACACCTCCAATTTTGTAGTCATCTGCAAACTTACTAACAATACCTCTTACGCTCACATCCAAATCATTTACGTAAATGATAAAAAATTGAGGAACCAGCACTGATCCTTGTGGTACTCCACTGGTCACAGGCCTCCAGTCTAAAAAACAACCCTCCACCTCCACCCTCTGTCTTCAACCTTTGAGCCAGTTCTGTATCCAAGTGGCTAGTTGTCCCTGTGTTCCGTGAGATCTAAACTTGCTAACCAGTCTTCCATGGAGAATCTTGTCGAACGCGTTACTGAAGTCCATATAGAACACATCTACTGCTCTGCCCTCTTCGTTACTTCTTCAAAAAACTCAATCAAGATCGTGAGATATGATTTCCCACGGTTAAAGCTATGTTGACTATCCCTAATCAGTCCTTGTCTTTCCAACTCCATGTGCATCCTGTCCTTCAGGATTCCCTTCAGCAACTTGCTCACCACTGACGTCAGGATCACTGGCCTATAGTTCCATGGTTTGTCTGTACCACCCTTCTTAAACAGTGGCACCACGTTTGCCAAACTCCAGTCTTCTGGCACCTCTCCTGTGACTATCAACGGTACAAATGTCTCAGCAAGAAGCCCAGCAATCACTTCTCTGGCTTCCCACAGAGATCTATGGTACACCTGTTCGGGTCCTGGGGATTTATCCACTTTTACACGTTTCAAGACATCCAGCACTTCCTCCTCTGGAATATGGACATTTTTCAACGTGTAACCATCTATTTCCTGACATTCTATACCTTCCATATCCGTTTCCACAGTAAATACTGATACAAAATACTCGTTTAGTATCTCCCCCATTTCCTGCAGCTCCATACAAGGGCTGCCTTGCTGATCTTTGAAGGGTTCTATTCTCTCCCTAGTTATGATTTTGTCCTTAATGTATTTGTAAAAACCCTTTGCAGTCTCCATAATTCTACTTGCTAAAGCTATCTCATGTCCCCTTTTTGCCCTCCTGATTTCCCTCTTAAGTATACCTTTACTGCCTTTATACTCTTTGAAGGATTCACTCGATCTATCCTGTCTATACCTGACACATGCTTCCTTCTTTTTATGAATCAAACCGTTTAGTTAGTCAGCAATCCCTATACTACCAGCCTTTCTTTTCATCCCAACAGGAATATACTTGCTTTGGATTCTTGTTATCTCGTTTCTGAAGGCTTCCCATTTTCCAGCCGTCCATTTACCTGTGAACATCTGCCCCCAATCAGGTTTTGAAAGTTCTTGCCAAATACTGTCAAAATTGGCCTTTCTCCAATTTATAACGTCAACTTTAAGATCTGGTCTATCCATTTCCATAATTATTTAAGATCTAATGGTATTATGGTAGCTGGCCCCAAAGTGCACCTCCACTGACACCTCAGTCACCTGCCCTGCCTTATTTCCCCAGAGTGGGTCAAGTTTTGCACCTTCTCTAGTAGGTTAATCCACATACTGAATCAGAAAATTTTCTTGTACACACTGAATAACTTCCTCTCCATCTAGACTCTTAACGCTCCGGCAGTCCCAGTCTATGTTTGGAAAGTTAAAATCTCCTACCATAATCACCCTACTTTCTTACAGATAGTTGAGATCTTCTCACAAGTTTGTTTCTCAATTTCCCTCTGACTATTAGGTAGTCTATAATACAATCCCAATAAGGCGATCATCCCGTTCTTATTTCTCGGTTCTACCCAAATAACTTCCCTCGATGTATTTCCAGGAATATCCTCCCTCAGTACCCCTGTAATGCTATCCCTAATCAAAAACTCCATTCCCCCTCCTGTCCTGCCTTCCTTTCTATCTTTCCTGTAGAATTTGTAACCTGGAACATTATCTGCCAGTCCTGCCGATCCCTGAGCCATGTTTCTGTAACTGCTATGATATCCCAGTCCCATATTCCTAACCATGCCCTGCGTTCATCTGCCTTCCCGATTCGGCCCCTTTGCATTGAAATAAATGCAGTTTACTTTATTAGTCCTACCTTGTCCCTGCCGGTCCTGACTGTTTGACTCGTTTCTGATCTCAGTTTACCAATCTCAGATTGATCTATTTCCTCACTATCTCCCTGCCCCCAGCTCCCCCCCCCCCCCCCCCCCCCGTCCAAACTAGTTTAAAACCTCCCGAGCAGCTGTGGCAAATCTTCCTGCCAGTATATTCGCCCCCTTCCAATTTAGGTGCAATCCGTCCTTCTGGTACAGGTTCCTTCTACCCCCAAAGAGATTCCAGTGATCCAAAAACGTGAATACTTCTCCCATACACCAGCTCCAAAGCCATGTATTCATCTGCTTTATCCCTCTATTCCTGTCCTCACTAGCTCATAGCGCCGGGAGTAATACAGATATTATTACTCTCAAGATCCTCTTTTATAAATTTCTGCCTATCACCCTGCAATCTCCGTCCTTAATCTCAAACGTTTTCCCTTCTTATGTCGTTGGTTCCAATTTGGACAATGACCTCTTGCTGGCCCCTCTCCCCATGAGAACATTCTGCATCCTTTCTGAGATATCCTTGATCCTGGCAGCAGGGAAGCAACACACTAATCTGCTTATTTCTCTGCTGGCCACAGAACCGTCTGTCTGTACCTCAGACTAGCGAGTCCCCTAAGACAATTGACTTCGTGGAATCCGGCGTATCCCCTGTTGCATTAGAGCCAGTCTCCATACCACAAACTTGCCTGTTTGTGCAACGTTCCCGTGTGAATCCATCACCCGCTACATTTTCCAAAATAGCATATTTGCTTAAAATGGGGAGAGCCACAGAAGACTCCTGCACTAGCTACTTAACTCTCTTGCCTTTTTTGGAGTTAACCCATCTATGTAACTCTATCTGAGACTGTCCCCCTTCCTATAACTGCCATCCATCACATACTGTTGCTGTTACCAATTCTGTATTGTCTTAAACTGTCTCTCCAACCAATCTATTCGATCTGATAGGACTCACAAGCAGAAGCATTTATTGCAGATATAATCTACAGTAACCTTTAAATCCGATAAATGCACTCCGATATCCAGCGATACATGAATTCAAACAGCAAAGGCAGTAACTCTGCAGGTACGCTGTCCTGTCAGTTTCTTCCCCTCACCATGTGCTTCCTTTGTCCGTTCTTTTCCCTGTTAAAACTTGCATAAAGGCTTCTGATCATTCAAATACACCATATCCCCTATACCACTACACCCCTCCTACACCCTTACAATTCTGCCATTTATATTCACACCAACAAATTCAATCCAACAGGCTCGTTGGCATAGAGACCACTGTCACACAGTTACTGTACTGCCCTTGCCATAAGTACATTCAGCGTCCTGACTGTAACCATATTGACATTCCCATCACTGTTTGGTGCCTACAAAAGAATTCCTGCTAATGGTTGCTGCTGCTTGGTTATTCTCAGCTCCACTTTTGATATTCAGATCTACATGACTGTCTCATTAATGCATTAACCTCATCCTTCCTTAGCAACTTGTTGGTTTGTTGCCTAGTCCGCATATTGGGATTAGATTGGGTTGGGATATCTGCTCAGCATGGATGGGTTGGACCGAAGGGTCGGTTTCCATGCTGCACATCTCTCTGACTCTATAACTCGATCCCAACAACCCTTCGTATTCCCTTCCCAGCGATGATCATTCTGCAGCTACATCTCCGTAACGACAGTTCCATCATATCTGTTCCCTGTCATTCCATCTGCCTTATTGTGAATACAGGGAGACATTCCTCAGTAGTGGGGGGTTGAACAGATGGGTAGAGGTTACAGAGATAGGGAGGCTTACAGGGACTCGAGGATGTTAGAGTAAAACAGAGTTACATCTGGTCAAGAATGTCAGTAGGACAAAGGAATTTACAGAGATCGAGGGAGCTGGATTAGATTCTGGAGATAGGGATAGGGATGGAGTTAGGAAGAGGCAGGCAGACTGAGAGGCATAGACAGGGGGCTGTTTCATCTAGGAGATTATTGTGCATACTAACAGAGATATGGAAGGTTGTTGTGATTGAAGACATTTACAGATATAAGAAGGCTTCTAGGCTCTGGAGGCTACATAGATAGGAAGGCAATGGAGAATGCCAGGTTGCTGGGATGGAGACAGTTACACAGATGGGGAGGGTTGCACAAACTGAAAGAGGTTCCTGTGGTCGGGAGGGGTATGGTGTCGGGAATGAGGATGAAATTTTACAAGATAAAGATCAAACAATTGGAGAAGGATAAGGAGTTTACAAATTTTTCACAGCGAAGGAAGGGTTGTCGGAGCTGGAGAAGATTACATAGGTAGGGACGGATGGAGAGGTTAAAGACAAATACATTGAGATGGAGGGTGGTATTGGTGGGAGGAGCTTACAGGGATAGACAGGACTGTCAGGGTTTACAGGGATGAAGGAATTTAGTACCTACTGGAGAAGGTTAGGGATTAGGGTGTTAGGGACTGGAGAACCTGACAGAGACAGAGACAGAGACAGAGAGAATGATGTGGACTAGAGGAGATTCCAAACAGAGGAAGGATTATCGGGACTGGAGGATGTTACAGAGATCACGAACACAGCATGGGCCAGGATTGATTCCTGCGATCCCCTGTGCTGTCGCATTGAGGACCAGTACAGAAGAGGTGAAAGCAGGACCCTCACAAGATGGTGAGAATGAAGTCTAGAATGTTGCTGTTCCTTGCCCAGCTCTGTATCTCTGTCCTGTCTTCCTGGTCTACCTCACCCTGTACTGTTTACTGTGAGTGATCTTACCAGCTGCAGGAATTACTGAAGGCTCCAGATCTCCCTCTCCATCCCTCTCTGGCTGACCAACCAGTTTCCATGAGGTGATGGATGAGAAAGGAGTTAGGAACATCCTGATTACCTGCATGAGACAGAAATAGACAGAATGGGAAATTAGACTGATGCAATGAGGAGAACACATGCAGAGTGGCACTGAGTCCAGCAGAGATCTCGACAATCCCAGTCTCCATCCCTTGTCTGTGCTGCTGCATCGCTCTGGAGTGGACAATTCTGTTGACTCAGGATCACAGACCATCTGTAAGAGGGAGAAATGCTGACAGAGGCAGTAAATAGACCGACACAGCGAGGGATACCACATGGAGAGATACTGAATGATATCACATTATTAAACACTGCATCAACAGGGAATTGTTTGAATTTGTAAAAAAGACACTGGGATAATTGTGAGGGGATTCAACCTTCCTATCTCATCATCTCTTTGGCAGTGGCTCACAGATGAGGCTGACTCTCTCCCACTCTCAGTGGGGGTGAGGGAGTCTGGAGTTGGCTGTACAGACCGATGTGGCCTTCCACAGACTCTGTTACACTTGAGGCAGAAGGTGGACATGGAAAGGGGGTGGGTGGGGCGTTGATATGACAGCGCTCTCCTTGTGCTGTTTTCTCCTGGATTCCCATTTTCCCCACAGAAAGTCTCGAGGTGCTCAACACCTTCCCAATGCTCCTTCCCCACTTCAGACGGTCTTGGCCGATTTGATTAAGAGATGAAAAAAAACGATCAATTCTGAAGTAACCAACATTTAGAAATGTGGAGGAGTGCAGTAGGAAGAGGAAACATTGTCAGTGTTTAATCAGAGTAGTGGAACAGGGAGGATTGAAGGTGCTGGAGGTGGTGAGAGTGTTACAGAGAGGGGCAAAGGCCTGAACAACATTACAAAGCCAGTACGGATTGCTGCAGCTAGAGCTGTTTGCAAAGGGAGGGATAGACATCTGCATTTTTCGTTGATTCATTCACGGCCTAAGGATGTCACCGGTTGGACCAGCATATATTGCCCTCCTGCTAATTGCCCAGAGGCAGCTCAGAGTCAGTCATATTGCTGTGGGACTGGAGTCACATGTGAGCCAGACCAGGTAAGAATGCCAGATATCCCTCTCTAATGGACATACGTGAACAAGTTGATTTTTCCCAGATAATCAACAATGCTTATACAGAGGCCTCACTAATGTCCTGTACAGATACACCATGACATCCCAACTCCTACTCTCAATGCTCTGCCCAATGAAGGGTAACCATCCCAAACGCCTGCTTCACCAGCCTGTCTACCCGTGACTCTACTTTCAAAAAACTGTGTACCTGCATCCCTGGGTCACTGATTGACAACAGTACAGGGCCCGAACATTAATTGTACAAGTCCAGCCTGGTCTGCTTTACCACAATACAACACCTTGCATTTCTCCACCTGTTATTCCTAACCTCACTGGTCCAGCAGTACTGTTGATCCCATTGTACTCTTCGATAACCCTCTTCACTGTCCACATTATCACCAATTTCAGTCTCACTCACAAACTTGCTAACCATGGCTCCATTATTATCATTCAAACTGTTTATATAAATGATGCACAACAGTGACCCAGCACCGAACCCCATGGCACACCGTTGGTCACAGGCCTGCAGTTTGAGCAGCAACCCTCTATGAACATGCTCTGTCTCCTACTTCAATCCTGTTTTGTATCCAGTTAGTGAACGCTCCCTGGTTATGTCTGATCTAAACTTACTAACCAGTCTGCCATGCAGAACCTTGTCAAAGGCCTTGATAAAGTTCATGTGGACATCGTGTACTGCTCTGCTTTGACCTCTCACTTGTCGACCTCAACACTCAGGTTTGAGGCGTGATTTCCCATGTACAAAGCCATGCTGATGATCGTTAATCTGTCCTTACCTTTCCAAATGTACGATGATCGTTTTCCTCAGAATCTCCTACAACAACTTACCACCCTGCCATCAGTCTCACTGGTCCGTAGTAGCTGTCGGTGATACAAATATCTCTGGAAGGAGTCCTGTAATTTCCTCCCTCGCTTCTCACAAGGCGCTGGGATACATCTGACCATGTCCCAAGGTTTTATCTAACTTATCGCATTTTAAGACATCCAGCACCTCCTGTTCTCCAATGTGCACTCTTTCAAGACATCACGATGTATTTTCCCAAGTTCCCGAGCTTCCATGTCTTTCACCACAGTAAATCCTAACACAAAATATCTGTTCAGTATCTCCCCCATCAGCAGTGATTCCACACAGACAGCCTCATTGACCTTTCAGGGGCCCTATTCTCTCACGAGCTAATTTTTAGCCCCTGTTGAAACTTGTCAAAATGCTTCTGAAATTTCAAATATCCCTCTACCGCAACTAGCCTCCCCCAACCTTATCTATTCTGCATTTATGGTCACACCAAATTATAGAATCCAACAGATTTAAAAATATTCACCTTTTATAAAATCATACATCTCCCATTGTTTCTAAGTATCTAGTTATCATTTATTATCATATCCTTGAAAACACATTCCAGCACGTTCCCGACTTACTGTCAGGCTAACACCGCTTGGTTCAGACTGACTGCACAAAGGATTTGGGGAATCCTTGTGAATCAATCTGAAACAGGTAGCTTCCAGGATCAGCAGGTAATCGAGAAGGCAAAGGGAATGGAGTCTAAGTATAGGGAGGTCTTGCTAAAATGATGCAAGGTACAAGTCAGACCACACCTAGATTATAATGAGCAGTATGCATGCCCTAAGGAAAGACATTCTTGTGTTGGAGGCAGGCCAGGGAAGGTTCACTCGGCTGATCCTGGCGATGGCGGGATTTTCTAATGAGAAGAGGTGGAGTAGATTGCCCTTGAACCCATTGGGGTTTTGAAGAATGGGAGAGAAATTGAATGAAACATCCAGGATTCTGAGGGGCTTTGACAGGGTGGATACCGTGAAGTTAGAAACTAGAACTCAGAGTTAGCCATATTGCAATGGGTCTGGAGTGTCATGTTAGCCAGGCCAGGTTAAAATGTCAGATGGTCTACACAAAAGGAGGTCCGTGAACCAGATGAGTTCTTCCCACTGATCAACAACGCTTTTATGGTAACCTGACCAATGTCTTGTACAGATACAACATGACATCCCAACTCCTATTCTCAATGCTCTCTCCAATGAAGGTAACCTCTCCAAATGCCTGCTTCACCAGCCTGTCTACCTGTGACACCACTTTCAAAGAACTGACTACCTGAGTCACTGACTGACAACATTCCCAGGGCCCGAACATTAACTGCACAAGTCCCACCCTGGTTTGTTTCACCAAAATGGAACACCTCACCTTTATCTAATTAAACTCCATCTGCTATTCTTCAGCCCACTATCCCAGCAGTACTGTTCAGCTTGTTAACCTTCATCACTGTTCAGTTTACCACCAATTTCAGTGTCACCCAAAAAACTTAACATATTTAACAATATTCCCATCCAACCCATTTATCCAAATGACAAACACCAGTGGGCCCACTCCACCGCTGGTCACATGTCTCCAGTCAGAAAAACAACATGTCTCCCATCACCCTCTGTCTCCTACCATCAAGCCCAATTTTCTGTCCAGTTGACTAGCTTCTCCTGAATGCCATATCCTTTTACACTGATCTGAGCTTATTACCCAGTTTAACACACGACATGTAGAACACAGCACAAGACCCTTCGGCCGTGATGACATGCCAATCTTTTATCCGACCAGAAGATCAAAAATAAATGTGGCAGATAGAGTTTAATTCAGATAAATGCGAAGTGCTGCATTTTGGGAAAGCAAATCTTAACAGGACTTATACACTTAATGGTAAGGTCCTAGGGAGTGTTGCTGAACCAAGAGACCTTGAGGTAAAAGTTCATAGCACCTTGAAAGTGGAGTCGCAGATAGATAGGATAGTGAAGAAGGTGTTTGGTATGCTTTCCTTTATTGGTCAGAGTATTGAGTACAGGAGTTGGGAGGTCATGTTGCGGCTGTACAGGACAATGGTTAGGCCACTGTTGGAATATTGCATGCAATTTTGATCTCCTTCCTATCGGAAATATGTTGGGAAACTTGAAAGGCTTCAGAAAAGATTTACAAGGATGCTGCCAGGGCTGGAGGATTTGAGCCACAGGGAGAGGCTGAACAGGCTGGGGCTGTTTTCCTGGAGTGTCGGAGGCTGACGGGTGACATTATAGAGGTTTACAAAAAAATAGAGGGACATGGATAGGGTAAATAGACAAAGTCTTTTCCCTGGGGTTGGGGTGTCCAGGACGAGAGGGCATAGGTTATGGATGAAAGGGGAAAGATATAAAAGAGACCTAAGGGGCAACTTTTTTCACACAGAGTGTGGTATGTGTATGGAATGAGCTGCCAGAGGAAGTGGTGGAGACTGGTATTATTGCAACATTTAAGAGGTATTTGGATGGGTATATGAAAAGTAGGGGTTTGGATGGATATGGACCGGGTGCTGGCAGGTGGGACTAGATTGGGTTGGGATATCTGGTCAGCATGGATGGGTTGAACTGAAGTGTCTGTTTCCATGTTGTACATCTCTAGGACTCTAACTTCCATACCCTTCATTTTATTATCATCCATGTGCCTATCCAGAAGAATATTAAATGTCCCTAATGCATCTAATTTTACCGCCACCGCTGGCAGTGCATTCCACTCAGCTACCACTCTGTATGTAACGAACCTACCTCTAAAATCTCCCCTAAACCATCCACTAATCACCCAAAAATTATACCCCATGGTAATAACTATTTATATGAGGGTAAAAAATATCTCTCTCTATTCACTCTGTCTATGACTCTCATCACCTTGTTCACCTCTGTCAAGTCACCCCTCATCCTTCTTCACTCCAATGAGAAAAGCCTTAGCTCCCTCAACCTCTCTTCATAAGACATGCCCTCCAGTCCAGGCAGCATCCTGTTAAATCTCCTCGTTACCCTCTCTAAAGCTTCCACATCCTTCCTGCAATGAAGGGACCAAATCTGAACACAATATTCCAAGTGGGGTCTAACCAGGGCTCTGTACAGCTGCAGCATAACCTCACAGCTTTCAAACTGAATCCCCAAACTAATGAAATCCCACACAATATATTGCTTCTTAACAAGCCAATCAGCTTGGGTGGCTACTTTGAGGAATCTATGGACTTGGAACCCAAGATCCCTCTGTTCCTCCACACTGCCAAAGATCCTGCCGTTAACTCTGTATTCTGCATTCAAATTCAATCTTCAAAGTGAATGACTTCACACTTTTCCCAGATTGAACTCCATCTGCCATTTCTCAGCCCAACTCTGCATCCTGTCAATGTTCCATTGCAACCTACAACAGCCCTCCACACTATCAACCACTCCACCAGCCTTTCTGTCATTGGGAAACTTACTAACGGACTCTTTCACTCACACATCCAAGTCATTCATAAACTCACAAAGAGCAGAGGTCCTGTAACCTCTCCCTGCAGAAAACCACTGGTCACTGAGGTCCAGGATGAATGCTTTCCATCTATCATCACCCTCTGTCTTCTGTGGGCCAGTAATCCTGTATCCAGACAGACAGGTTTCCCTGTACCCCATGCCTCTGCACTTTCTGAATGAGCCATAAAGATGTTTTGTCACATTCTCTAAAGATTCAATAAGATTTGTAAGGCATGACCTGCCCCTTACAAAACCATGCTGACTATCTCGAATCAAACTATGGTTTTCCAAGGAATAATAAATCCTGTCTCCCAGAGTCCTCTCCAATAATCTGCACACCACAGACATAAGACTGACAGGTGTTCAATTCCCAGGATTATCCCTATTCACTTTCCTGAACAAGGGAATAATATTTTCTGGCCTTCAATCATCTGGTCTGACTCCAGTGGACAGTGAGGGTGCAAAGGTCATCACCAGGTGCTCAGCAATCCACTCCCTCAGTTCCTGTAGTAACTTTCGACGCATCCAGTCTGGTTCAGTGACTTATGTATCCTTATCTTTTACAAAATTCTCAGCATATCCTCCTACGTAACATCCACCTGTTCACGTACATCAGCCTGTTTCACGCTGTCCTCACAAACGACAAGACCCTTCTCAGCAGTGAATACTGAGGCATAGTATTCATTAAGGACCTCCTCTACCTCCTGTGACTCCAGGCACAAGTTCCTTCCACTATCCCAGATTGGCCTTATCCTCACTCTGAACATCCTCTTGCTCCTCCCATAAGTGGAGAATGCCTCGCGGTTTTCCTTAATCCTTCCCAACAATGCTTTTTCATGCCCCCCTCTAGTTGCCCTAAGTCCATCTCTTGGTTCCTTCCTGGTACCTTCAGAGAATCCCGACTGTGTGGAAACGGGCCATTTGGCCCAACACCTCCATATCAACCCTCCAAACAGTATCCAACCCAGCCCCATTCCCCACCCTATTACTCTCCATTTGACCTGTCTAATGCCCCAAACCTACCCATCCCGAATCACTATGGGTAGTTTAGCATGGCTAAGCCACCACACTGGCACATCTTTGGGCTGTGGGGCGGAAACCGGAGCACCTGGAGGAAACCCACAGGGAGAATGCGCAAACACCCCACAGACAGTCACCTGAGGCTGGAATCGAAATGGAGTCCGTGGTGCTATGAGGTCGCAGTGCTAACCACAGAGACACCGTGCCACCCAATGTAACTCTCTGGAGCCCTGTCTGATCCTTGCTTCCTCGACCTTAAGTAAACTTCCTCCTTCCTCTTGACTAGATGCTAAAGTCCATGTGGACAACGTTGACTGCTCTGCGTTCATCTATCTTTGGCCACCTCCTCGAAGAGTCAATCCGGTTTGTGAAACGTGGTTTCCCACTCACAAAGTCATGCTGACCATCTCGAATCAGCCCTTGCCTTTGTAAATGTAAGGATCTCTTTTCTCTCAGAATCTCCTCCAACAACTTCCCCATCACTGGTCTCACGAGGCTGTAATTTCCTAGCTTTTCCCTGCCGTCCTTCAGTGATGGAACATCATTAGACAACCTCCAGACTTCCAACATCTCACTGTCCCTGTTGATAATATACATATCTCTGTAAGGGATCCTGCAATCTCTTCCCTAGCTTCCCACAATATTCTAGGATCGACCTAATGAGCTACTGAAGACTGATCGACCTTTATTTGTTGTAAGATTCCAGCACTTTCTCTTCTCTGGTGAGGATTCTTTCCAACACATCACGATTTATGTCCCCAACTTCCTGAGCTTCCATGTCTTTCTCCACAGTAAATACTGACAAGACTGTTTTGTCTAATATCTCACCCATCTCCTCTGGTTCCACACAAAGGTGACCTTATTGATCTTTAAGGGGCCCTATTCTCTCCCAAGTTACTCTTTCGCCCTTATTGAAACTTGCATAAAGGCTTCTGATAATTCAAATACACCATATCCCCTATACCAGTACACCCCTCCTACACCCTTACAATTCTGCCATTTATATTCACACCAACAAATTCAATCCAACAGGCTCGTTGCTGTATCAGTCGGCATGGAGACCACTGTCACACACAGTTACTGTACTGCCCTTGCCATAAGTACATTCAGTGTCCGGACTGTAACCATATTGACATTCCCATCACTGTTTGGTGCCTACAAACGAATTCCTGCTAACGGTTGCTGCTGTTTGTTTATTCTCAGCTCTACTTTTGATATTCAGATCCACATGACTGCCTCATTGATGCATTAAACTCATCCTTCCTTCACAACTTGTTGGCTTTTTGCCTAGTCTGCCTATTGGGACTAGATTGGGTTGGAATATCTGCTCAGCATAGATGGGTTGGACCGAAGGGTCGGTTTCCATGCTGCACATCTCTCCGACTCTATGACTCTATCGAAACAACCCTTCAGTATTCACTTCCCAGCGATGGACATTCTGCAGCTACATCTCCGGAATGACAGTTCCATCATATCTGTTCACTGTCATTCCATCTGCCTTATGACGAATACAGGGAGTCATTCCTCAGTACTGGGGGGTTGAACAGATGGGTAGAGGTTACAGAGATAGGGAGGCTTAGAATTAAACAGAGTTACATCTGGTAAAGAATGTCAATGGGACAAAGGTGTTTGGGGATTGGAGGAATTTACAGGGATAGAGGGAGCTGGATTAGATTCTGGAGATAGGGATAGGGATGGAGAAAGGAAGAGGCAGGCAGACTGAGAGGCACAGACAGGGGGCTGTTTCATCTAGGAGATTATTGTGTACACTAACAGAGATATGGAAGGTTGTCGTGACTGAAGACATTTACAGAAATAAGAAGGCTTCTAGACTCTGGAGGCTACATAGATAGGAAGGCAATGGAGAATGCCAGGTTGCTGGGTTGGAGACAGTTACACAAATGGGGAGGGTTGCACAAACTGAAAGAGGTTCCTGTGGTCGGGAGGGGTATGGTGTCGGGAATGAGGGTGAAATTTAACAAGATAAAGATCAAAGAATTGGAGAAGGCTAAGGAGATTACAAATTTTTCACAGCTAATGAAGGGTTGTCGGAGCTGGAGAAGATTACATAGGTCGGGACGGATGGAGAGGTTAAAGACAAATACATTGACACGGAGGGTGGTATTGGTGGGAGGAGCTTACAGGGATAGACAGGACTGTCAGGGTTTACAGGGATGAAGGAATTTAGTATCTACTGGAGAAGGTTAGGGATTAGGGTGTTAGGGACTGGAGAACCTGACAGAGACAGAGACAGAGACAGAGACAGAGAGAATGATGTGGACTAGAGGAGATTCCAGACAGAGGAAGGATTATCGGGACTGGAGAATATTACAGAGATCACTAACACAGCATTGGCCAGGATTGGTGCCTGCGATCCCTGTGCTGTCGCATTGAGGACCAGTAAGAAGAGGTGAAAGCAAGACCCTCACAAGATGGTGGGAATGAAGCCTAGAATGTTGCTGTTCCTTACCCAGTTCTGTATCTATGTCCGGTCTTCCAGGTCTGAATATAGAAGTCTACTACCTCCACCCTGTGCTGTTTACTGTGAGTGATCTTACCGGCTGCAGGGATTACTGAAGTCTCCAGATCTCCCTCTCCATCCCTCTCTGGCTGACCAACCAGTTTCCATGATGTGATGGATGAGACAGGAGTTAGGAACATTCTGAGGACCTGCATGAGACAGAAATAGACAGAATGGGAAATTAGACTGATGCAATGAGCATAACACATGCAGAGTGGCACAGAGTCCAGCAGAGATCTCGATAATCCCAGTCTCCATCCCTTGCCTGTGCTGCTGCATCGCTCTGGAATATACAATTCTGTTGACTCAGGATCTCAGAACATCTGTAAGAGGGAGAAATGCTGACAGAGGCAGTAAATAGACCGACACAGCGAGGGATACCACATGGAGAGATACTGAGTGATATCACATTATGAGACGCTGCATTAACAGGTAATTGTTTGAATTTGTAACAAAGGCACTGGGATAATTGTGAGGGGATTCAACCTTCCTATCTCATCATCTCTTTGGCGGTGGCTCACAGATGAGGCTGACTCTCTCCCACTCTCAGTGGTGGTGGGGGAGTCTGGAGTTGGCTGTACAGACCGATGTGGCCTTCCACAGACTCTGTTACACTTGAGGCAGAAGGTGGACATGGAAAGGGGGTGGGTGGGGCGTTGATATGACAGCGCTCTCCTTGTGCTGTTTTCTCCTGGATTCCCATTTTCCCCACAGAAAGTCTCGAGGTGCTCGACACCTTCCCAATGCTCCTTCCCCACTTCAGACGGTCTTGGCCGATTTGATTAAGAGATGAAAAAAAAACGATCAATTCTGAAGTAACCAACATTTAGAAATGTGGAGGAGTGCACTAGGAAGAGGAAATATTGTCAGTGTTTAATCAGAGTAGTGGAACAGGGAGAATTGAAGGTGCTGGAGTTGGTGAGGGTGTTACAGAGAGGGGCAAAGTCTTGAACAACATTACAAAGCCAGTACGGATTGCTGCAGCTAGAGCTGGTTGCAAAGGTAGGGATGGACATATGTATTCTCATTGATTCATTCACGGCCTAAGGATGTCACCGGTTGGACCAGCATCCATTGCCCTCCTGCTAATTGCCCAGAGGCAGCTCAGAGCCACCATATTGCTGTGGGACTGGAGTCACATATGAGCCAGACCAGGTAAGAATGCCAGATGTCCCTCTCTAATGGACATACGTGAACAAGTTGATTTTTCCCAGATAATCAACAATGCTTATACAGAGGCCTCACTAATGTCCTGTACAGATACACCATGACATCCCAACTCCTACTCTCAATGCTCTGCCCAATGAAGGGTAACCATCCCAAACGCCTGCGTCACCAGCCTGTCTACCCGTGACTCTACTTTCAAAAAACTGTGTACCTGCATCCCTGGGTCACTGATTGACAACAGTACAGGGCCCGAACATTAATTGTACAAGTCCAGCCTGGTCTGCTTCACCACAATACAACACCTTGCATTTCTCCACCTGTTATTCCTAACCTCACTGGTCCAGCAGTACTGTTGATCCCATTGTACTCTTCGATAACCCACTTCACTGTCCATTTTATCACAAATTTCAGTCTCACACAAACTTGCTAACCATGGCTCCTGTATTATCATCCAAACTGTTTATGTAAATGATGCACAACAGTGACCCAGCACCGAACCCCATGGCACACCATTGGCCACAGACCTGCAGTTTGAGCAGAAACCCTCTATAAAAATGCTCTGTCTCCGACCGTCAATCTGTTTTGTATCCAGTTAGTGAACGCTCCCTGGTTATGTCTGATCTAAACTTACTAACCAGTCTGCCATGCAGAACCTTGTCAAAGGCCTTGATAAAGTTCATGTGGACATCGTGTACTGCTCTGCTTTGATCTCTCACTTGTCTACCTCCACACACAGGTTTGAGGCATGATTTCCCGTGTACAAAGCCATGCTGATGATCGTTAATCTGTCCTTACCTTTCCAAATGCACGATGATCGTTTCTCTCAGAATCTCCTACAACAACTTACCACCCTGCCATCAGTCTCACTGGTCCGTAGTAGCTGTCAATGATACAAATATCTCTGGAAGGGGTCCTGTAATTTCCTCCCTCGCTTCTCACAAGGCGCTGGGATACATCTGATCATGTCCCAAGGTTTTATCTAACTTATTGCATTTTAAGACATCCAGCACCTCCTGTTCTCCAATGTGAACTCTTTTCAAGACATCACGATGTATTTTCCCAAGTTCCCGAGCTTCCATGTCTTTCACCACAGTAAATCCTAACACAAAATATTTGTTCAATATCTCCATCATCAGCAGTGATTCCAAACAGACAGCCTCATTGACCTTTCAGGGGCCCTATTCTCTCACGAGCTAATTCTTTGTCCTTGTTGAAACTTGTCAGAATGCTTCTGAAATTTCAAATATCCCTCTACCGCAACTAGCCTCCCCCACCCTTATCTATTCTGCCATTTACGGTCACACCAAAATATAGAATCCAACAGATTTAAAAATATTCCCCTTTTATAAAATCATACATCCTACATTGTTTCTAAGTATCTAGTTCTCATTTATTGTCATATTCTTTATAGCACATTCCAGCACGTTCCCGACTTACTGTCAGGCTAACACCGTTTGGTTTCAGACTGACTGCACAAAGGATTTTGGGAATCCTTGTGAAACAGGTAGCTTACAGGATCAGCAGGTAATAGAGAAGGCAAATCAGATGCTGCCATTTATTACAAAGGGAATGGAGTCTAAAGATAGGGAGGTCTTGTTAAAACGATGCAAGGTACAAGTCAGACCACACCTAGATTATATTGAACAGTACGTGTGCCCTAAGGAAAGACATTCTTGTGTTGGAGGCAGGCCAGGGAAGGTTCGCTCGGCTGATCCTGGAGATGGCGGGATTTTCCAATGAGAAGAGGTGGAGTAGATTGCCCTTGAACCTATTGGGGTTTTGAAGAATGGGAGAGAAATTGAATGAAACATCCAGGATTCGCAGGGGCTTTGACAAGTTAGATGTCGTTAAGTTAGAAAATCGAGCAGTACAGCAGAGTAATAGGCCCTTCGGCCCACCATGGCTGTGCTGACCATGATGCTATTCTCAACTAATCCCATCTGCCTGCACATGGGCGATATCCCTCTATTCTCTGTCTGTTCATGTTTCTGTCTAAATGCCCTTCAAATGTTTGCTCTTGTTGCCACCTCTCCCACCCTCTCGGTAAAGACAACTGGCCTCATTCATCTCACTTTAAACTTCTCACTCTCACCTTAAACTGAGGCACCCGAGTATTTGATATTTCTACATTGGAAGGAGGATTCCAACTATCCACATTATTGAAGCCTCTCCTCATGCTATATACCTGTACCAGGTCACCCCTCAGTCTCCGATATTCTCGCAAAACAATCCAACTTCGTCCATCCTCCTTACAGTCAACACATTCTCATCCAGGCAACATTCTGCCAACCCTCTGTTACACTTTCCCCAAAACCTCCACATCCTTCCTGTGGTGTGTCGATGAGAATGACACGCAACCTTCCAAACATGGTCAAATGAAGTTTCATTCAGTCACAACATCTGTACTCAATACTGTGCCCAATGAAGATAAGCATACCATACTCCCCCTCGACCACCACATCCTGTTGTGTTGTTATTTTTAGAGAGCTATGGATTTGCTTCCAATGTCTCTCTGTTTATCAATGTTTCCAGCTAGTCAATTAGTGTACTTCTCTATTCCATTTGACTTCATAAATGCATCACTTCACACTTGTCCTGATGAAATTCGATTTGCGATTTCTCTGCACAGCATTCCAGCTGATCTACATAGTGCTGCAACCTTTAACACTCTTCCTCACTATCCACAATTCCCCGAACTATCCCTAATCATTACATGCCTTTCCAAATGTCATCTGCAAAATTACCACTCAAACTGCTGACCTTTTCATCTGACTCACAGATATAAATTACACACAGACATCGCAGCACTGATCCTTGTGAAACAGCATTGGCCACAGACGTCCAATCAGAAATTGACCACTCCACATGCCTCTGTCTACTATCACCAAGAAAATATTGTATCCAACTTACCAACGAGCATGGATTGTGATTTGATCTTCCAGATCCCCCTTGCTATTTGGAAGCTGTCCATTCAAAACGACTCTATATTTTGATTCCCAGATTAAATTGGCTGTCTCACGAATGCACTGACTGCGTCCTTTCTTCACACCAGAACGGGACCCTTGTTTGGTTTTTTGCTGATCCTGCCTAAATCCCTACAACCCCTCAATAATCACATTGCTGTCATGATCATTCTGCAGCTACACCACCACAATAACAGTTCGATCATATCTGTTCCCTTCGGTTAATGCTGTCATTCCATCTGCCTTGTTGCAAATGCATGGCGCGTGTCACTGAGAGAGGGCCTTTGAGGGATGGTCAGAGGGCACAGAGTGGGAGAGATGTTTGGGGGAGTGACAATGTTGCAGGGTTAAACAAAGTTACAGTTGCTACAGAATGTTCGCAGGAGAAAACATTTTATTGTTTGGAGGAAGTTAGAGAGAAAAAGCGTCTTTGATTAGATTCCAGAGATAGGAATGTGTATAGGGTTGTGGATCGTTATATGGATTATGTTGATCAGGGCGTAGAAACATTCACAGGATTCCAGGATGTCGTATATTTAACAAGAGTTGTGGGATCTGGAGAATATCACAGCGATAGGGAGGATGGTATGGACTGGAGAGTATTACAGGGAAAGGGAGGGTGGTATGGACTGGAGAATGTTCCAAGCACATGGAAGATGATATAAGCTGGAGAATGCTGCAGCAATAGAGAGGAGTATATGGACTGGAGGATGTTGTACAGGGATGAAGTTGTAGACTGGATACAGTTAGAAGGAGAGATGAATTTATGCACTGGAAGGTATGTCATAGAGAGTGAGTGGTGTGCATGCTGCAAGATACGACAGGGATAGGGAAGCTTGTTGGGACTGGAGGAGAGAGTGATAGAGAGTCTTGTGAGAGACCAGGTTCACTTATGAGCATAGGATGTGCTACAGTGAGCAGACCCTTTTGCAGATATAAATGAGGATACAATGACCACAAAACAGTCACACCTATATATCGGTATATCGGAACTGAAGGAATTGAAGAGATTACACAGGCTAGGAGTGTTGTATGCAGTGGAGGAGATTAACCTGATAGGAAAGCTTTTAGAGACTTAACAATGTTAGGAAATAATGGGGGTTGCAATGGTGAGAGCAGGTTTCAACAATTCGGAGGATATAGACCTAAAGGAGCTTTGACAGATAGCGATGGAACAGTAAAGGGAATTGTAGTGGCTTCCCTTTCATAAGCAATCCATAAGCACTTAAAATATCCTGTTTGACATGTGCATTATCTCTCCACCATTCATCAGACAGCACTGCAAATACTTCACTGGCTCTGCCTACCAGCTTATACTGAACTACCATTACCCAGAAGACCTCGGGCCACTCTACCTGTCTATGAAATCTTACAAATGAAATCCAGAGTTCCTTGACAGTAGAGTCACAGGTAGTTAGGATAGCGAAGAAGGCGCTTGGTATACACTCCTTTATTGGTCAGAGTATTGAGTACAGGAGTTGGGAGGTCATGTTGCGACTGTACAAGACAGTGGTTCGGCCACTTTTGGAATGCTGCATGCAACTCTGTTCTACTTCCGAATGAAGGATTTTGTGAAACTTGAAAGGGTCCAGGATGTTGCCAGGGATGAGCTATAGGGAGAGTTTGAACAGGTGATGTTGTTTTTCCTGGAGAGTCAGAGGCTGAGGGTGACCTCGTAGAGGTTTATAAAATCAAGAGGGGCATGGATAGGGTAAATAGACAAAGGCTTTCTCCTGGGGTATGCGAATCCAGAATTATAGGGTGGGTTTAGGGTGAGAGTAGAAAGATATAAAAGATAAAAAGAGGCAACTTTTTCTCGCAGAGGATAGTACATATATGGAATGAGCTGCCAGAATAAGTGGTGGAAGCTCGTACAACTGCAACAGTTAAAAGGCACCTGGATGGGTATCTGAATAGGAAGGGTTTAGAGGGAGAGGGGCCGGGTGCTCGCAGATGGGACTAGATTGGGTTGGGATATCTGATCTGCAGGATGGGACCATGAATGGGTTGTGGAACCTGGAGGATGTTATGATTTGAACCACAGGTAATGTTTGATTGGATCTTTCAGCCAATTTTACAGATGGTACAATTGCAACATTTAAGAAGCATTTGGATGGATATATGAATAGAAAGGGTTTGGAGGCATATAGGCCAGGTACTGGCAGGTGGGACTAGATTGGGGTGGAATATCCTGTCGGCATGGCTGGGTTGGAATGAAGGGCCTGTTTCCATGCTGTACATCTCTATGACTGTAAGATCGGCTGAATGGTCCAATCAAAAATTACCTGTGGTTCAAATCATAATATCCTCCAGGTTCCACAAGCCATCCCCTGTCCCATCCTGCAGGTTCAATGAATCCCGGAACCTCTAACCTTCTGCAAGTCCCACGTCCCTTCCGACATTTGTAGCATCCTCCAGGTTCTGCAGCCCTTCATAGCTCGGAACATGGCCCAGACTCTCCAATTCCTCCTTCCTCTGCAATGTTCCCGAGAAGAGCACTGGAGGATGGTGGGGGTTACAGAGATATGGAGGGACATCAGGACGGGAGGATTTTGCGGACATTAGGAATATATGGACTTGAGGAGGTTTCACAGTTTATGAGTGTTGTAGGGACCGGAGGAACTTACAAAGATAGGGATAGTTTTAGATTGGAGGATTCTGCAGAAAAACTTTACGTGGTTAAATACAGGATTCTTAGCAGCGTGCAGGAACAAAGGGATCCTGTGTCCCTCAGGTTCCCACCCAAGTTGACAGGCTGTTAAGAAGGCGGATGGTGTGTTGCCTTTCATTAGCAGGGGGATTGAATTTAAGAGATGTGAGATTTTGCTGCAGCTCTACAGAACCCCAGTTAGACCACACTTCGAATATTGTGAACAGTTCTGTTCACTTCATTATAGGAAGGACGTGGAAGCTTTAAAGACAGTGCAGAGGAGATTGAGCAGGATGCTGCCTGGACTGGAGGGCATGCCCATCGAAGGTAGGTTGTGGAAGCGAGGGCTTTTCTGATCACAGCGAAGGAGGAAGAATGGTGACTTGTTAGAGGTGTACAAGGGAATGAGAGGCATAGATAGAGTGGATAACCAGAGACTACTTCCCATGGCAAAATGGCTATCACAAGGGGACATAAGTTTAAGGTAATTGGCAGAAGGTTTAGCTTAGATATCAGAGGGATATGGGCCAGGTGCTGGCTGGTAGGACTAGATTGGGTTGGGATATCCTGTCGGCATGGATGGGACTGGTACGTTATTTACACAGAGTGTGGTGGGTGCGTGGAATGGACTGCCAGCCATGGTAATAGATTCAGACACATTACAGACATCGAAGCAACTCTTGGATAGGCACATCAATGATAGTAAAATGTAAGGTATGTAGGTTCGTTTCATCTTCAGAGTAGGATAAAAGGCCAGCACAATATTGAGGGCGGAAGGGCTTGTACTGGAATGTGCTATTCCATGTTCTAAATAGCAAGGGTTATGATGGCAGCAAGAGGTTTCGGGGAGTGGGAGAGGATGTAATCTGAATGAAGTGACACAAATAGGAGTCGTTGCTCAGGTTGTATGAGGTAACAGAGACAGCAATGGTCTGATCTGGAGCAGATGACCAGACTGGGAGAATTGTGGGGACTGGAGGTGCTTTCACAGGGAGGGAGGAGCATAGAGCCACAGGAGGTTACAGAAATGTGGAGAGCTGTCGGGCCTACAGGAGTTCATGGAGATGGGGAGGTTGGGAGGAATGGAGCAGTTTACAGGGATAAGGATGTTGGTAGGATGGGGTGTTTTACACAGACAGGAATGTTTCAGGTGAATGGAGCTGAGTACAGAGATAAAGTGGGTTGTACAGATTGGAAAAACAAATAGACGTATGGAGGGTAGTCGTGACTGAAGATGTTTATAGACACAGGAAGGCTTAGGTTCTGCAGGTTATTTAGATAAAGGGGGTGTGGAATCAGACAGATTCTCCAAGTGATAAAAACAGCAATTTTGGTTGGAGACAGTTTCACAGATTAGGGAGCATTAGTAACCTCCTCCAGTTTGGTCAGAGTGGGGAAGGGTTGTAGGGGAGGGTGATGTTTACACATGGAAGAGCTGGAGAAGATTGTGGAAATGAGTAGATGGATGGAGACACTGGAGGAGCTTACATTGACAGGGTGGGTGGTGGCAATGAAAAGATATCACACAGATAGTGGGTCTTGTAGGAATTGTACTGAAAGAGTCACAGGCATTGGAATGACCTCTGCAGATTGGGAGTATTACAGGGACTGAGAGGATTGTAGGGTCTCCACAGATTGATCGTGTCTTTAAGAATATGTAGATATGGAAATCTTAAACCCAATGTATGCAGTCTTCATTTCAAGACCAGAGCCTTATTATCCCTCATCAGCCAAGGATCCCTAACCCTGCCAGCTTTTGCCTTTATCCCAATGGGGCATACTGGTCCTGGATTCTTGAGATCACACTTTGAAAAGCCTCCCATTTGCCAGTTGTTCCTTTTCCTTCAAACAGACTCACCCAATCGATTAGAATCATCATATGGAGGTGCCGGTGTTGGACTGGGGATGTACAAAGTTAAAAATCACCCGACACTCGGTTCCAGTCCAACCGGTTTATTTGAAAGCACTAACTTTCAGAGCACCTGCTTCTTCATCAGGTGGTTGTGGAGCACAATCCTAAGGTACAGAATTTATAGCAACGGGATGGCAGTGTCATGGAATATAATATCAAACAAATTTAGTTTAAGCCTTTCATCTGTTACAGTGATCACCAGCGCTTCCAAAGCGAGTTGGATTTTAGCTGGGCATTGTGCAATTTTAAATTCACAGCATTGACGCTGGCCAGATCCTGCAGAATGGCCCCAAACCTGGCCCTGTTCCAGTATTCCTCTTCAATCTGTGGACCTGCTGATCTTTCTCCATAATTATGTTAAAACAAAGACAGTTGTGGACACTGGACCCAAAGTGCTCTCTGAATGACACTTCAGTCACTTGCCCGACCTCGTTTTCTGAGGGAGGTCCAGTGTTGCACCTGCCTGAGTAGAGTAGGGCCCTCTGCATATTGATTTAGGAACCTCCCTTGGACACATGTGAAAAATTGCCCTCTGTCCAGGTCTTTTTATACTCTAGGTGGCCCAGTCAATACAGGGAATATTAAAATCTCCAGCCTGCACTCCTCTATTATTCCTATAGTTATCTACAATCTCTCTACACAGCTGCTCCTCTGGTATCTGTTGGGTCTACAAAAATATACAATACAGTCCCAACAAAGTGACCACCCCCTTCTTATTTCTAACTTCTAACCATGTGGAATTTTAAATGAATATATGTTTCATAAATTGGAAATAACAATCCATAAATACGTATTGATAAAAATCCAAACACTTGACCTTCAGAGAAAGACAACAGTTCACTCTCATGTGGTCTGCACGACATACCCACAGCAAAGTGTTTGCCTCTCAATGACCCTGTGAAATGGGCGAGCCAGCTGCTTAGCTCAAGGGTAGCAAGGGATGGGCAATAAAGGCTAGTCAGCCAGAGACACCCACATCCCATACCTGATTTTAAAAAAAAATCCATCCAGATTGGTCCCAGCACAGTTCCAGTGGAACAATGTCCTGGCCAATCACGTTGGTAGATTTACGGACAGGGCTTTAACCTGACAGAGAGGATGCAGGGACAGGCTTCAGGTGAAAGGAAGTTTCCAAATACAAAGAGAAAAGGTGAAGCATCAGAGCAGCGTGGGAATGTGACTGAAGACAACAGAAAGGAACAGGATGGGACAAAGTTTAACTAAAACTGTAGATCAGCAAATCCATTTGTGACAGGGAATTGTAGGAACGAGTAAATTATGTTTTTTTTCTTAATGGACAAAGTCTCTGCAACAAGGGAGATGGATTTGTGACACAGAGATAAAAGGGATTTAGACACCAGAGAGATGTGGTTACAGGGCGAACAAAAGGTGGAACGTAAATATTCAATGGTTCACAACCTTGTGCAAATTCAGGCAAAATGGACAACGCTAACAATAATGGGTAAGAAAGGCATTACAGAGAAAGCATTTGGCATCAGATCATGAAGTAGAGTCAGTCTGAATGTAAATTCTGGTTCCTACTTGCCAAGGACACAAGCAGCAGAACAGTTTTAGACCACCCACCGAACAGCATTTCACGGCTCGTCACTACAATAAATAGGAATTCATTGGAATGTTTAATACAGACATGGTGAACATTTAGTGAAACGTCAATATTCACAAAGTCCGGGACAATCACACTGACAACATTGATATTGGAAGAGGAGTTCAGAGGATTTTTTTCAGTGTTTCTTAGAATAACACATTGTGCAACTGGCGAGGGACGTAACTGTCTCAGAGAGACTGTTGTGTGATAAAACTTAGTAAATGAGTAATGTCACCTGGAGAGATCCTCTGGGAAACTGTGATAAAGTGCAGTTTAAAGAAATATAAAGTTTTAAAGTGAATCACAGAAAGGACAAGCTACAACTAGAAACAAAAATAGCCAGTGACATGAGTTTGAGAGGAGAACTGACCAAGATAAACAGGCTAAACAGACTGAAACATGTGCCTGTAAATGAACAGTGGAAAACTTTTGAAGGAACAGTGTAAAATACTCAACAAAAGGACATTCCACTGAAACAGACAAAAACTCAGCAAGAAATCCCCACCGGTCCCTCACTCAGAACAAAATGGATCATATTCGATTATGAGGCTGAGAAGATCACCACAAAGTACTTAAAATCCTGAAGTGAGAGAGAGTTTTAGACGAAGTTTTAAAGGGATTGCAATGGGTCTGCTCGCAGGAGGGGGGCAATGGGAAGGGGAATCATTGTCAAGGTTTATTGACACGATACGAACATGGAGAGGAGAACATGCTGGAGGTGGTGAGAGTGGTCGGGGTCTGTTACAGAGAGTGGTCGGGGTCTGAACGGTGTTACAAAGCCAGCACGGATTGCTGCAGCTGGAGGGGTTTGCAGAGGTAGGGAGGGTATATGTATTTTTATTTATTCATTCATGGGATGTGGGTGTCACTGCCTAGACCAGCATTCTATGACCCCACTGCTAATTACCCAGAGATTGTTGGGGCCCTGGTGGATAAATATAATACTTTGCTGGCCACAGGTGAAGTGCTGAATGACTGGAGGATCGCTAATGTGGTTCCGTTGTTCAAAAAGGGCAGCAGGGATAGGCCAGGTAATTACAGAGCAGATAGTCTGACAGCAGGGGGAGGAACATTATTGGAAACTACTGTGAGGATGAATCAACACTTGCAAAGGTAAGGATCAACTCGGTTTAGTCATCACGGATTTGGTAGAGGAAGATACTGTCTGAGGAATTCAGTTCAGTTTTTTTGAAATGATGCTTAAGTATATTGATGAAGGCAGTGCAGATGATGTGGTTTACATGGACTTGAATAAGTCCTTAAACAAGATCCAACATGGAAGGCTGGTCCAAAAGGACTGAGTTCCAAGGCAAGTTGGCAAATTGGATGCAAAATTGGTGGATAGAATATTTTCACCACCGGGTGTACCACAGAGATCTGTGCAGGAACCATTGAACATTAATAACACGGATGTGAAAGCAGAAGGTATCATCAGTCGGTTTGCAGATGACATGAAAGGTGAGGGTGTTGTTCACAGTGAGGAGGATGGTCTCCGTCTGCAGTCCGATGTCGATCGGATGATAATCTAAGCAGAGTTTAGTTCTGATCGAAGTGAGGTAATACTCTGTGGGAGGTACGATAAGAGAAGTACAGACATAATAAACGGTAGGTCCTTGCGGAGTACTGAGGAATACAGGGACCTAGGTGGACAAGTCCATATATCCCTGAAGGTGTCAGCACAGGGTGACAGGGCGGGGAAAGGCATCTCAACTGGGAGCGGGAGAGGGACCCATATCCTGGTGGGGTGAATTGCTCGAGATGCTTGAGAGGATATAACCTAGTGTGGCAGGGTGTTGGACCTTAAATAAACGTAAGGTCAGAAAGAAGATTGAGGCTGGTACACGAGTTAAAGACAGCAATTTCAGCAGACAAGGCAGGCAAGAACATAGCAGGGAATGGGGGAAAACTGATCATTAAACAGCATTTATTTCAATACAAGGGGCTAGACAGCTAAGGAAGATGAACTCAGGGCATGGATTGGAACATGGGACTGGGATATTATAGTTATTACAGAAACACAGCTGAGGGAGGGACATGACTGGCAGTTCATTGTTTCAAGGTAGAGATGCTACAAGAAGGGGAGGCAAGAGAGGACGTGTGGTGGTGGGGTTTGATTGCATTAATCATCACAGCAGTACTTAGGGAGGATATTCCTGTGGGATCGCCCAGTGAAGCTATGTTAGTGGAACAGAGAAATAAGAATGGGTCATTACTTTGATACGATCGGACTGCTGACCCCGAATAATCTGTGGCAGACTGAGGAATAAATATGTCGGGACATCTTAAATAACAAGCATAATAATAGGGCTGTTATGGTATGGCTTTAGAACTTTCCAAACCTAGACTGGGACTGCCAGTGTTCAGCGTTTGCAAGGGAGGAATTTGGTAATTTTGTTCCAGAAAACTGCCAATCAATATGTAAATAGCCTGAAAAGAGAAAGGGGCAAAACCTGACCTCCACTTGGGAATCAAGGTCGGGAAAGGGACTGAGATATTAGTGGGAAAGCATTTTGCCAAAGTGACCACAGTTCTAGTAGTGTGAAAACAGCTTTGGAAAAGGACAGGCCTGGTCCACAAGTGCAAGTTATAAAATGGGGCCCGACCAATCTTGATCGTATTAGCCAGGAACTTTCAAAATGTGATTGCGGAAGGGAATTATTTACAGGAAAAGGGAAGTTTGGCAAGTGAGAATATTTTAAAAGTGAGATAAACTGATCGATCAGCGCCAGCATTTTCCTGTTTGTGTGCAGGTCAATGCTGACAGCATTCGGAAACACTGGCTGGAAATTGAGGGTCTGGTCAAGGAAATGGGGGCAACATGTCAGTATAGCCATCTGGATCAAAGGAATCCCTGAGGATATACAGGGGCTGTTGGAATACACTCTGGGTGGAAAACAGGAATGGAGAAAGGCTAAATGAAATAGCCTCAGCAGAGAAGGAAAGGGTAATCCAAAAGTGATTGTATCAGTGTATTAAGAGTGCATAAGTAACTCAGGACAAAATAGTGTCAATTAAAGATCAATGAGGCAATCGAAGTGTGGAATTGCAGGATATTTGCTAAGATCCTTAACATTTTTTTCACTCCAGAACTTACTGTGGAGAAAGACCGGGGAATTCAGGGAACAACAGTAATACATTCGACCACAATTGGAGTTCTCTGCAATTCCAGTCTCTCTGCTACAGGAAGGATGTTGCGAAACTTGAAAGGGCTCAGAAAAGATTAACAAGATATTGCCCGGGTTGTTGCTGAATAAGCTGGGGTTACTGTCACTGGAGAATCGGAGACAGAGGGATGACCTTACAGAGGTCCCGATATGAACATGAGCGGCATGGATAGGGTAAGCATTCAAGGCCTTTTCCCAGAAGTTGGGGGAGTCCAAAAATAGAGGGCATAGGTTTAAGGTTAGAGGTGAATGGTTTCCAGAGGGACTGAAGGGACAGCTTCTTCACACACATGGTGATGGGTGTATGGAATGAGCTGAAAGAGAAAGTAACGGAGACCGATACAATTACAACATTTAAAAGGGTGTAGTAAGGGTGTCGACGTATGTGGGCCAAATGCTGGAAAAGGGAATGGATTTATTTATATCTTCTGGGAAGCCTGGATGAGTTGGGGACCGAAGGGTCTGTTTCTATGCTGTATATCTCTATGACTTAAAAAGAGTGCATGTTATAGAAGAGGTGGTGCTGGAGGTTTTAAAACACAAAGCTGTGGCAAGTCCCAGAACCTGATTAAGTGTATCACAGGACACTGTGGGATGCTAGGGAAGAAATTGTGGAGCCCCTAGCAAAGGTATGTGTACTACTGACAGCCCTGTGTGATGGGCTGGCAGGCTGGAGGGTGGCATCATGGACAGTGAAGGAGGTTTTCTGAGATTACAAAGGCATCTTGATGAAGGGAGTGAATGGGCTGAAAAAAATGGAATTCAATCTGAATAATTACGAGATAATGCATTTTGTAAAACAAACAAGGAGAGAGCTTATACAATTAATGTTAGAGCTTCCGTTAATGTTTTAGAGCAGAGGGTCCTCCAGGTTCAGGTACATAATCCTTGAAGCTTACATCACAGGATGGATAAGACAGTGTTTGGCATGCCTGACTATGGCTCAGTCCATTGACTGGAGGATTTGGGACGTCATATTGAGATTGTACAGACATTTGTGAGGCCTGTTCTGCAATACTCTGTCCAGTTCTGGTCGCCCAGTTAACAGGGAGGATATTATTAAGCTGCAGGGCATTCAGAAGAGATTTCCCAGGATATTGATTGAGATTTGATTACTTTACAGTGCAGAAACAGGCCCTTCGGCCCAACAAGTCCACACCGACCCGCCGAAGCGCAACCCACCCATACCCCCACATTTACCCCTTACCTAACACTACGACAATTTAGCATGGCCTATTCACCTGACTTGCACGTCTTTGGACTGTGGAAACCCACGCTGACACGGGGAGAATGTGCAAACTCCACACAGTTAGTCGCCAGAGGCGGGAATTGAACCTGGGACTCTGGCGCTGTGAGGCAGCATTGCTAACCACTGTGCCACTGTGCCACCGTGCCGTCCACTACCATGCTGGGTATGGAAGGCTTGAGTTCTGAAAAATGGCTGGATAGGCTGAGTCTTTTTTCACTGGAGCCTGGAGGTTGAGACATGATGCTATAAAGGTTTATGAAAAAAAATGATTTATAGATCAATTTTATGGTAGTTGCCTTTTCCTCAGGATGGGGGAGTCTCAAGAGGAGGGGCCACATTTTTAAGGTTAGAGGAGAGAGATGTTCAAAAAAAGATATGGGGCAATTTGCTACACAGAGGGTGGTTTGAGTGTGGAATGGACTTCCTGAGAAAGGGGTTGATGTGGGTACAATTACAACATTTAAAAGATATTTGGATAAACAGGTGAATAGGGAAGGGTTGGAGTGATATGGACCAGCAACAGGCAGCTGGGAAGAGTTTAGTTTTAGATTATGGTGGGTATCACCTGAAGGGACAGTTTCCATCCTGTATGGCTCTATGACAAGAATATGGTTTTATTCCATTATTGAAGAAAGGATCAGGGCTGGGCCCACTGATGTGCATCATCTACATAAACAATTTGGGTGAAAATATCGGAGTGATTGTGCGAAAGTCTGTTGATGATCAAATGAATGGTGTCGTGGGCAGTGAATACGGTTATCAAAGGGGATCTTGACCAACTGGGCCAGTGGACCAAGGAATGAAAGATGGAGTTTAATTCAGGTGTTGGATTTTGTTAAGACAAACCAGGGAGGACTAACACAGTTAATGGAAGGGCTCTGGGCAGGGTTGTTGAACAGAGAGAGAGAGAGACCAGGGGGTGCAAGTTACATTGTTCCTCGGAAGTGGCATCACAGGTGGACAGGTTGGGGAAAGTGGCATTTGGCACATTTGCCATCATTGGCCAACACTTTGTTCCATACGTTGGAGATATTTGTAACATTGCCCTAAATATTTCCATTGGGCAGAGGAGGGCACGGGGTGACCCTAAGAATGGTGAATAACCAAAGGTAGGTGAGTCCAAACCTAGAGGGTATAAACAGGAGGTGAGAGAGAGAAAGGATTTAAAGAGGAAGCTGAGGGGGATCATTATCCACAGAGGATGGTGCATAGACGGAACAGACTGCCTCAGGCACATGGGAGAAAAAAGAACAATTACAGCATGGAAAAGACATTTGGGCAGGTACATGGAGAGGAGAAGGTTTGAAGAGATAAGGGCCAAATGCAGGCAAATGAGACTCATTCAGTTTTGGTAATATGGGCAGCATTGAGGAATTGGACCACAGGTTCTGTTTCCGTGCTGTATTACTCTGTATCCAGTTAAAGAGGATTAGTGTACCAAAATAAGGCATGTTGTAGACACTGAAACAGGTTACAGCGATAGAGATGGTAGTCTGGAATGCAGTACGTCTCAAGTACATAGAGCGACTATCGGGAATGGAGCAGGTTACAGGGACAACGACTGTTATGGGAGTTAAAAATTACTGAAGGCACTGGTGCATAAGCCATGCCATAGATACAGTGTTGCAGAGTAGTGAGTGTTAGTACAGTGTTGGAGGGAGAATACAGAACAGAAAGATCCCAGGTAGCGTTCCCAACCTCTCGTCGGAAGCCGGCTTTAATGTCTGTTGTCCTGATGCTCACTAAGACAGTGCAGGCCTGGATTAATAACTCTGAACTCCCGATGCTTTCTCAGTGCAACATAAGTTAAAGTAGATGTGGTGATTGAGCATGGGGTGTGTCCATACTGTGTTCCCCATCCAGCACTTATCTATATCATGTCTTGTCAGCGATGTTTGGAGCCCTCTCATTGCTCTCTGCTCTGTACACTATGAGTGATCTTACCTCACTCCAGGATTTATTGAAGGCTCCAGATCTCCCTTCCCTTTGTCTCTCTGGCTGACCAACCATCTTCAATGAGGTGATGGATGAGACACACAGCAGTTGGGAAGTCTATTGAGTAAGCAACTTCCTGAGTACCTACAGGAGACAGGGAAATAGACAGAATGGGAAATTAGACTGATGCAGTGACGAGTACACAAGGAGAATGGAAATGAGCCCCACAGATATCTGGAAAATCCCAAACTCCATCCCTGGCCTGCACTGTTGCGTCTCTCTGGAGTGGAGAATTCTGTTGGCCCAGGATCTGGAGTAGCTGCAAGAGTGAGAGACACTGACAGAGGCAGCAATTAGACCCACACAGTGAGGGATACCACATGGAGAGAGACAGTGATATCACCGGAGTGCTGGAAGACTTCAGGATCACACTATCATGTTGGAAGAACGGGTTTAGCTTCATGTGTCAGTGCTCAGGGATGAGCAACCACTGAGCAGGTGAAGTGATGGCCTAATAACATTATTGTTAGCGCATTTGTCCAAAACCTCAGTTAGTGCTCAGGGGAGGCAGTTTTGAATCTCCTCATAAGATATGGTGGAATTTAAAATCAATAATTTTAAAAATATCAATTAACAATCCATAAACAAATATGAAACCATTGTTGATGTACAAAAAACACAATCCCTTAGATTCCCTACAGTGTGGAAACAGCCTTTCGACCCAAGAGTAACCCACTCAGACCCATCACCCTCGACCTAATACACCTAACATTAGGGGCAATGTAGCATGGCCAATTCGCCCGACCTGCGCATCTTGGGACCGTGGAAGCAAACCGGAGCATCCGGAGGCAATTCACGCAGACATGCGGAGAAGGTGCAAACTCCACAAAGTCGCCCGGGGCTGGAATTGAACCTGGGACGCTGGTGCGGTGAGGCAGAAGCGCTAATCACTGAGCCACCGTGCCGCGCACTTGCCCTTTCGACAACGAAATCTGATCATCCTCACTTGGTCTGCACTACATACCCACAGCAAAGTGTTTGCCTCTCAATTGCCTTTTGAAATGGCCGAGCAAGCTATTCAGCTCATGGGCAGCTAGGGATAGGCAATGAAGGCTGGTTAGCCAGAGACACCCACATCCCCTACCTGATTTATAAAAAAATCCATTAGGATGGTCCTACTGGAACTGTGCTCGGGCCTGTGACCTAACCAATCATGTCTATACGTTTATGGATAGGGCTTTAAACTGACAGAGAGGATGCTGGGACAGGGTCCAGGTGAAAGGAGCTTTCCAAATACAAAGAGAAAAGGTGTAGTAATGGAGCAACATGAGAATGTGGCTGAAGGCAATCAGAAAGGAACAGGATGGGACAGAGTTTAACTAAAACTGTACATCAGTGAATAGGTTTGTGACAGGAAATTGTGGGAAAGAGGAAATTATGATTTTTTTTGAATGGACGAAGTCTTATCAATAAGGTAGATGGATTTCTGACACTGAGATAAAAAAAGATTTAGACACCAGAGAGACGTGGTTACAGGGCGAACAAAAGGTGGGCATAAATATTCAATGGATCACAACCTTGCAGAAACTGAGGCAAACTGAGGCTAACAATAATGGGTAAGAAAGGCATCACAGAGAAAGCATTTGGTCTCAGATCATGAAGTAGAGTCAGTCTGAATGTAAATTCTGGCTACTACTTTCCAAGGACACAAGCAGCGAACAGTTTTAATTCACCGAACAGCATTCCATTGCTCATCACTGCATTACACAGGAACTCATTGGAATTTTTAAACAAACACATTGTGATAATTTTCGGCAACTTCAATATTCACAATATCTGGGACAGTCACACTGACAACAGTGATATTGGAAGAGGACTTCAGAGAACTTTCAGTGTTGCTTTGAATAAATTGTGCAACTGGCGAGGGACATAACTATCTCAGAGCGACCATTGTGTGATGAAACTGAGTGAATGAGTCATGTCACCTGGAGAGATCCTCTGGGATATTGTGAGAAAGTGCAGTTTAAAATAATATAAAGTTTTAAAGTGAATCACAGAAAGGACAAGCTACAACTAGAAACAAAAATAACCAATAACATGAGTTTGAGAGGGGAACTGACCAAGGTAAACAGGCTATACAGACTGAAATATGTGCCTGTCAATGAACAGTGGAAAACATTTGAAGGAGCAGTGTAAAACATCAACAAAAGGACATTCCATTGAAACAGCCAAATCCTCAGCAAGAAATCCCCATCGATCCCTCACTCAAGTAAAAAGGATCATATTAGATTATCGGGCTTAGAGGATCACCAAAAAGTACTTAAAATCCTGAAGTGAGAGAATGTTTTAGGAGTAAGTTTTAAAGGGATTGCAAAGGGTCTGCTCACAGGAGGAGGTCAGATGGAAGAGGGAATAATTGTCAAGGTTTTATGTCACAAAAGGAACCGGAAGAGCTGAAGGTGCTGGAGGTGGTGAGAGTGTTACAGAGAGGGGTCAGGGACTGAACGGTGTTACAAAGCAGGTATGGATTGCTGTCGCTGGAGCTGTTTGCAGAGGTAGGGAGGGACATAGGTATTTTTTTTATTCATTCATGGGATGAGGGTGTCACTGCTAATTACCCTGAGTATAGTACAGAGTCTACCATATTGCTGTGGGTCTGGTGTCACGTCCAGGACAGACCAGGTTAGAATGTCAGATGTTCTTCTCTCAAGGACGTAAGTGAACCAGATGAGTACTTCCTAGTGTTTAACAATGCTTTTATGGTGGCCTCACCAATGTCCTGTACAGCTACAACATGACGTCCCAACTTTTACTCTCAATGCTCTGCCCAATGAAGGTAACCATCCCAAACACCTGCTTCATCAACCTGTCTGCCGGTGACACCACTTACAAAGAACTGTCTACCTGCATGCCTGGGTCTCTGTCTGACAACACTACACAGGGCCCAAACATTAACTGTACAAGTCCCACCCTGGTTTGTTTCTCTAAAATGGAACACCTCACCTTTATCTAATTAAACTCCATCTGCTATTCTTCAGCCCACTATCTCAGCAGTACTGTCCATCCTGTTGTATCACAGATACCCTTCTTCACTGTCCACTTTGCCACATATTTCAGTTTCAACCAAGAAGCTTACTTCCCACAAAACCAATATTCCCATCCAAACCATTTATCAAAATGACAAACACCAGGAGACCGACTCCACCGCTGGTCACATGTCTCCAGTCAGAAAGGCAACATGTCTCCCACCACCCTCTGTCTCCTACCATCCAGCCCAATTTTGTATCCAGTTGACTAGCTCCTCCTGAATGCCATATCCTTCTACATTGATCTGAACATATTACCCAGTTTACCATACGGATCGTAGAACACAGAACAGTACAGCACAAGACCATTCGGCGACGATGGCATGCACATCTTTTACCCGACTGTCAGATCAAACTAACCGACATACCCTTCATTTTGCTATCATCCATGTGCCTATCCAAGAGTCTGTTAAAATGTCCCGTTCCACCCACCTATCATTCTCTGTGTAAAGGACCTACATCTGAATTCTCCCCTTACCCAACCTCCAATCACCCTCAAATTATGCCCCTGGTACCATGTATGCCATGGAACAAAGAGGTCTCTCACTACTCAATCTATCTGTGCCTCACACCATCTTGTTCACCTCTTCCAAGTCACAGCGCACTCTTCTTCACTCCAATGAGAAAAGCCTTAGTTTCCTCAACCTTTCTTCATAAGACATGTTCTCCAGTCCAGGCAGAATCCTGGTAAATCTCCTCTTTACCCTCTCTAAAGCTTCCATATCCTTCCTGAAATGAAGGGACGAAATCTGAACACAATATTCCAAATGGATCTAAACAGGGCTGTATAGAGCTGTAGCATAACCTCACGCTTTAAAACTCAATTCCGCAGCTAACGAAAGCGAATACAACATATTCCTTCTATCCAACATTATCAGCTTGGGTGGAAAATTAAAAAAGTCTCAGGTCATGAAATCCAAGATCCATCTGTTCCTCCACACTATCCAGTATTCTGCCTTTATCCCTGTATTCTGCATTCAAGTCTCACCTTCCAAAATGAATCACTTCACACTTTTCCTGATTTAACTCCATCTACCACTTCTCAGCCCAGCTCTACATCCAGTCAATGTCCCGTTGCAACCTACAACAGATCTCCACACTCTTCACTACTCCACCAACCTTCGTGTCATTGGCAAACTTACTAACCCACTCTTCCACTCACACATCCAAGTCATTCATAAAATCACAACGAGCAGAAGTCCTGTAACCTCTCCCTGCAGAAACCCACTGGTCACTGAGCTCCAGGCTGAATGATTTCCATCTGTCATCACCCTCTATCTTCTATGGGCCAGGAATTCTATATCCAGACAGGCAGGTTTCCCTGTATCCCATGCTCTGTACTTTCTCAATGAGCCATAAATGTGTTTTGTCACATTCTCAAAGGATTCAATAAGATTTGTGAGTCATGACCTGTCCCTTACAAAGCCATGCTGACTTCCTCTAATCAAACTATGGTTTTCCAAGGAATCACAAATCCTGTCTCTCAGAGTCCTCTCCAATAATCTGCACATCACAGACAGAAGACTGACAGGTCTGTGATTCCCAGGATTATCTCTATTCCCTTTCTTGAACAACACATGGCTGATTCACCAAACCTGCACATCTTTGGGCTGTGGGTGGAAACCTAAGCACCTATTGGAAACTCACACAGACATGGAGAGAAGTGCAAACTCCACACAGACAGTCGCCTGGGGCTGGAATCAAAATCACGTCCCTGGTGCTGTGAGGTAGCAGTGCTAACCACTGAGCCACCGTGCTGCCCCATGTAACTCTCTAGAGCCCTGCTTCTGATCCTTGGTTCCTCAACCTTCGGTTAGCTTCCTTCTTCCTCTTGACTAGATGTTCTACTTCACTTGGAACCTTGTCAAATGCTTTACTAAATCTCATGTAGACAACGGTGACTGCTCTGCCTTCGTCTATCTCTTGGCCAACTCCTCGAAGAATCAATCCAGTGTGTGAAACACGGTTTCCCACTCACAAAGCAATGCTGACTATCTCTAATCAGCCCTTGCCTTTCCAAATATATGTAGCTCCTTTCTCTCAGAATCTCCTCCAACAACTTCCCCAACACTGGGCTCACGGGACTGTAATTTCCTTGCTTTTCCCTGCAACCCTTAAGTGATGGAATAACATTAGCCACCTTCCAGTCTTCCGGTAACTCATTGTGTCTGTGGATAATATAAATATCTCTGTTAGGGACACCGCAACCTCTTCCCTAGCTTCCCACAATATTCTAGGATAGACATAATGAGCTACTGAGGATTGATCGACCTTTGTTTGTTTTAAGACTCCAACACTTTCTCTTCTCTGGTGAGGATTCTTTCCAAGACATCACTATTTATTTCCCCAGGTTCCCGAGCTTCCATGTCTTTCTCCACAGTAACTTCTGACAACACTATCTTGTCCAATATCTCACCCACCTCCTGATAGTTAAGGTGCCCTATTCTCTACCAAGTTACTCCTTAGCCCTTATTGAAACTTGTGTAAAGGCTTCTGATAATTCAAATACACCGTATCCCCGGTACAGCCACTCCTTCACCCTTATCTACTCTGCCATTTATACTCACACCAATAAAAATACAATCCAACAGGCTCAAAAACACATTGTCTTTTTATTAAATGTGTTTCTAAGGGTCCAGTTATTGTATATTGACATATCATTTCAAACATATTTCAGCTCCTGACCTACTGTCAGGCTGACACTGTTTGGTTTCAGACTGGCAGCAGAAATGGTTATGGGAGTTCTTGTTTCTCAGTCTGAAAAAGGTAGCTTACAGGTTCAACAGGTAGTAGAGGCTTTGGAATTAAGGAGGGAATGATGTGGGGACTGTATGAGATTATGGACACAGAGAGTGCAGTGGTGACTGAAGGACGTTATGGAGATAGGGAGTGCTGTGGGGCCTGAAAGGGGCCAAAGAGATCTGCAGGGCTGTTGGGTCTGAAGGAGGTTGCACAGATCAGGAGGATCATGGGGATTGAAGGAGGTTACTCTGAACGGGAGGGTCATTGGGTCAGGATGAGATTATGGAGATAGGGAGGGTCGTGGGGCCTTTTGGAGGTTATGGAGTTAGGGAGGTTTGTGGGGAATGATTCAGGTTACATGGATAGGAAGAGTCGTGGGGACTGAAGGAGTTTATGGAGACAGGGAGGGCTGTGGGGACTGAAGGAGGTTATATAGATAGTAAGTTTATAGAGATGCACAGTGACTACTGGCATTTAGTGATGCAGCGGGCTGTAGTTACTGGGACGGGGGGGGGGGGGGGGGGGCTGTCTTACAGTGATAGGGAGGGTTGTGGAAGATGGAACAGCTTGACAGATATAGGGCGGGTTTTAGGAATGGGAGGACTTTCCAGGGATTTTGAGGAATGCAGGGATGGGACGTGGTAACAATCACAGGGAAGATTTTGGGAACTTGTTCTGAGATGGGGACAACTGAGAACAGAAGTGAGCCAAACAGTAAGGACAGGCAGGGACAAGGTAGGATTAATCAATTAAACTGCATTTATTTCAATGCAAGGGGCCTAACAGGGAAGGCAGCTTAACTCAGGGCATGGTTAGGAACATGGGACTGGGATCGCATTGCAATTGCAGAAACATGGCTCAGGGATGGGAAAGACTGGCAGCTTAATGTTCCAGGATACAAATGCTACAGGAAGGATAGAAAGGGAGGCAAGAGAGGAGGGGGAGTGGTATTTTTGATTAGGGATAGCATTACAGCTGAGCTGAGGGAGGATATTCCCAGAAATACATCCAGGGAAGTTATTTGGGTGGAACTGAGAAATAAAAAGGGATGATCACCTTATTAGGATTGTATTACAGACCCTCCAACAGTCAAAGGGAAATTGCCAAACAAACTTCTAAGGAGATCTCAGCTATCTGTAAGAATAATAGGGTAGGTATGGGAGGGGATTTTAACTTTCCAAACATCGGCTGGGACTGCCATAGTGTTAAAAGTTTAGATGGAGAGGATTTTTTTTAAGTGTGTAGAAGATAATTTTCTGATTCAGTATATGGATGTACCTACTAGAAAAGGTGCAAAACTTGACCTACTCTTGGCAAATAAGGCAGGGCAGGTGACTGAGGGGTCAGTGGGTGAGCACGTTGGGGCCAGCGACCATAATTCTATTTGTTTTAAAATAGTGATGGAAAAGGATAGACCAGATCTAAAAGTTGATGTTCTAAATTGGAGAAAGGCCCATTTTGATGGTATGAAGCAAGAACTTTTGAAAGCCGATTGGCGGCAGATGTTCGAAGGTAAAGGGACGGCTGGAGAATGGGAAGCCTTCAGAAATAAGATAACAAGAGTCCAGAGAAAGTATATTCCTGTCAGGGTGAAAGGGAAGACTGGTAAGTAGAGAGAATCCTGGATGACTAAAGAAATTGAGTGTTTGGTTCAGAAAAAGAAGGAAGCATATGTCAGGTATAGATAGGATAGATCAAGTGAATCCTTAGAAGAGTATAAAGGAAGTAGGAGTATACTTAAGAGGGAAATCAGGAGGGCAAATGCGGACATGAGATAGGTCTGACAAATAGAATTAAGGAGAATGCAAAGGGTTTTTAAAAAATATATTAAGAAAAAAAGGGTAACTAGGGAGAGAATAGGGCCGCACAAAGATTAGCAAGGCGGCCTTTTTGTGCAGCCACAGAAAATGGGGGAGATACTAAATGAATATTTTGCATCAGTATTTATTGTGGAAAAGCATATGGAAGATATAGACTGTAGAGAAAGAGATGGTGACATCTTGCAAAACGTCCAGATTACAGAGGAGGAAGTGCTGGATGTCTTGAAATGGTTAAAGGTGAACAAATCCCCAGGAACTGATCAGGTGGACCCGAGAACTCTGTGGGAAGCTAGAGAAGTGATTGCTGGGCCTCTTGCTAAGATATTTGTATCATCAATAGTCACAGGTGAGGTGCCAGAAGACTGGAGGTTGGCAAAAGTGGTGCCACTGTTTAAGAAGGGTGGTAAAGACAAGCCAGGGAACGACAGACCAGTGAGCCTGACCTCGGCGGTGGGCAAGTTGTTGGAGGGAATCCTGAGGGACAGGATATACACGTATTTGGAAAGGCAAGGACTGATTAGGGGTAGTCAACAAGGCTTTGTGTGTGGGAAATCATGTCTCATAAACTTGATTGAGTTTTTTGAAGAAGTAAAAAAAAGATTGAGGAGGGCAGAGTGATAGATGTAATCTATATGGACTTCAGTAAGGCGTTCCACAAGGTTCCCCATGGGAGACTGATTAGCAAGGTTAGAACTCATGGAATACAGGGAGATCTAGCCATTTGGATACAGAACTGGCTCAAAGGTAAAAGACAGAGGGTGGTGGTGGAGGGTTGTTTTTCAGACTGGAGGCATGTGACCAGTGGAGTGCCACAAGGATCGTTGCTGGGTCCTCTACTTTTTGTCATTTACATAAATGATTCGGATGTAAGCAGAAGAGGTACAGTTAGTAAGTTTGCAGATGACACCAAAATTGGAGGACAGCGAAGAATGTTACCTCAGATTACAACAGGATCTGAACCAGCTGAGCCAATGGGCTGAGAGCTCGCAGATGGAGTTAAGTTCAGATATATGCAAGGTGCTGCATTTTAGGAAAGCAAATCTTAGCAGGACTTATACACTTAATGGTAAGTTCCTCGGGTGTGTGGCTGAACAAAGATACCTTGGAGTGTGGGTTCATAGTTCCTTGAATGAGGAGTCACAGGTAGTCAGGATAGTGAAGGCGGCATTTGGTATGCTTTCCTTTATTGGTCAGAGTGTTGAGTGCAGGAGTTGGGAGGTCATGTTGCGCTGAACAGGACATTGATTCGGCCACTGTTGGAATATTGCATGCAATTTTGGTAGACTTCCTATCGGAAAGGTTTGTAAAACTTGAAATGGTTCAGAAAAGATTTACAAGGATGTTGCCAGGGTTTGAGGATATGAGCTACAGGGAGAGGCTGAACAGGCTGGGGCTATTTTCACTGGAGCGTCGGAGGCTGAGGGGTGACCTTACAGAGGTTTACAAAATTATGAGGGGTATGGATAGGATAAATAGACAAAGTCTTTTCCCTTGGGGTCAGGGAGTCCAGAAATAGAGGGCATAGGTTTATGTTGAGAGGGGAAAGATATAAAAGAGACCCAAGGGGCAACTTTTACACAGAGGGTGGTTCCTGTATGGAATGAGCTGCCAGAGGATGTGGAGGAGGCTAGTACAATTACAGCATTTAAGAGGCATTTGGATGGGTATATGAATAGGAAGGATTTGAAGGGATTTGGGCCAGGCGCTGGCAGGTGGGACGAGACTGAATTTGGACATCTGGTCGGCATGGACGGGTTGGACCGAAGGGCGAGTTTCCAAATTGTACATCTTTATGACTCTATCATTCATAGAGGTTTTAGAAATAAACTGTGTGGTCACGTCTGGAGGAGGTTAAAGGTATAAAGGTTTTTACCGAAGGAAATTCCATCAATCGGGACCAGCAGAGTTTACAGAGACTGAGTGCGTTTTAGAGACAGGAAGAGTTCATAGTCATCATTAGAAATGCAGAAACTAATTTATGAGAGAAGCAGGGTCACTCTGCTTTGTGCCCAGACACAAGGAGGAGTCTAACGGCTGGAGGAGGTTACTAAGGTACAGAGCTTTTTTGTTGTCGTGACGGGAATGTTACAGAGATCATGAAGGTAGTAGGAGTTCAAAGAAGTCACAAAGACAGGGAGGTTTTTCAGGTCTGGAAAGGACTACACTGACCAGGATGGCTTAAGGAACTGAAGAGTTGTTTTTCTTCAGTTAAGGAGAGATGTGACAGAACCCGGCACTAAAGGCAAAGGCAAAAACTTGGAGAGTTGTACTGGTCGGAGGAGCTTACAGGGATAGGCAGGATTGTTGGGGCTGATAGAGATAGGGGAAGTGGTATTTATGAAACAGACAGTGGAGAAACTGACAGACATAGGGAGGGTTCTGTGGAACAGTTGAATTTACAGACAAGATGGTGATAATGAAGCCTGAGAATTTTCTCATGTTCCTTGCCCAGCATTGTTCCTACATCATGCCCTCAGGGTCTGAATTAAAGCCCATGAACTCCTCCCTGTGCTGTTTACTGTGAGTGATCTTACCGGCTGCAGGATTTACTGAAGGCTCCAGATTTCACTCTCCATCTCTCTCTGGCTGAGCAACTGTCTTCAATGTGGTGATGTACGAGACAGGAATTGGGAATTTTGCTGAGTCAGGGACATCAGGAATACCTACAGGAGACAGAATGGTAAATTACACTGCTGCAATGAAGGGTACACATGGAGAATGGCACTGAGTCCCACAGAGATCTGGAAATTCCCAGTCTCCATCCATGGCCTGTGCAGTTGCTTCCCTCTGGAGTGGAGAATGCTGTTGGCTCAGGATCTGGAGGAGCTGCAAGAGTGAGAGACACTGACAGAGGCAGCAATTAGACCCTCACAGTGAGGGATAACACATGGAGAGAGACAGTGATATCAACAGAGTGCAGGAATGTATCAGGATCACACAATGGTATCATCAGAAGTGGTTCTGACCAGTGAGCACTGCTACCAGTACTCAGGGAGGACTGAGCTATTTTATTGAGATAGGTTCCTCTGGTACCAGGATTATGCAGTGTGATATAAATGGACACAGATGAGGAGGGGGACAGGTCTGAGGTGAATGGAAATTCCCAAGTCCAAAGAGAAAGGTTGAAATATTGGAACACCATGGAGATATGAATGAAGACCAAAAGAAACAGTAAGGGACTGAGTTTAATTAAAAATGACATTGTCAAACAGATTTGTGACAGGAAATTATTGGTTAAAATAAAGTAAATGCCATTTCCGCCCCTCACAATTCCTCATACACCACAAGTGACATCACTTCCACCCCTCACATCATCGCTGATGTCACACACACAGTGACTTCTACGCCCCCCGATCCCCCCCCCCCCCCCCCACTGCCATGTTTGCCACCACTTCGGCCCCCACCAACGCCACTCATCTGCATTCTGCTGACACCCCCCCCCCCCCAGGTCCCACGTCACTATTCCTGCCCCCAGAACCCTGAGGGGAACCCCACCCCTGCTCATGACTCCACCCCCATTCCCCCTAACACCACACCCACTCCAGTTACAGGCTCAGTTCCCTCCCCCAGCTCCACACCTACGCCTGGTCCCAGCTCCCAGTCCTGCCGAGTTTTCACCATTCCCCCGGACCTCCCCCTCACTGAGGATGAATGATCAGTCCTCAGCAAAGGCCTCACCTCTATCCCCCTCCATCCACACATCAATGAATTTAATACACGCCGTGACATCGAACACTTCTTCCACCACCTCCACCTCAGAGCTTACTTTTACAATGAAGACTCCCGCCTATTTTCTGAGGACCCCTTTGCCGCCTCCAATACACTCCATCCACCTGGACACCCCGCGCTGGCCTATTACCTGCCTTCGATTTCTTCATTTCCAACTTCCTCCGAGACATTAACTGCCTCAACCTATCTCCCCCCTCCCCCACTCCAAACTCTCACCCTCACAACGTACAGCCGTCCACTTCCTCTGCTCCAATACCAACCTCACCATCAAACCAGCAGATAAAGGGGGTGCACTGGTAGTCTGGTGCACTGACCTCTACACCGCTGAAGCCATGATGCCAACTCAAAGACACCTCCTCCTACCACCCCCTCTACCATGACCCACCTCCCATCACCAAACCGTCATCTCCCAGAGCATACAGAACCTCATCACCTCAGGAGGAGATCTCCCACCCACAGCTTCCACCCTCATTGTCCGGGATCCCCCACTGTCCGGTTCTACAAGTCTAACCACCCCAACTGCCCTATTGTCTCAGCATGCTCCTACCTCACCGAACTCATGTCTCCCTACCTTGACATTGTCCTGTCCCCCCTAGTCCAGGAACTACACACATTCGTTTGAGACACCACTCACACCCTACCCCTCCTCTAAGACTTCCATTTCCCTGGCCCACCAACGCCTCACCTTCACCATGAATATCCAATCCCTCTACACCTCCATCCACCATGACCAGGACCTCGAAGCCCTCTGTTTCTTCATCTCCCGACGTCCACAACAGTACCATTCCACCGAGACTCTCATTCGGTTGGCTGAACTTGTCCTCACCCTTAACAATTTTTCCTTTGAATCCTCCCACTTCCTCCAGACCAAAGGGGTAGCCATTAGCACCCGTATGGGCCCCAGCTCTGCCTGTCTCTTTGTTGGCTACGGAGAACAGTCCATCTTCTGTAATTACACCGGCACCACTCCCCACCTCTTCCTCCGCTACATTGATGACTGCATTGGCGCCACCTCGTGCTCCCGTGAGGAGTTTGAGCAATTCATCAACTTCACCAACATATTCCACCCTGACCTTAAATTTACCTGGACCATCTCTGACACCTCCCTTCCCTTCCTGGACCTCTCCATCCCCATTAATGACGACCGACTTGACACTGACATTTTTTACAAACCCACTGACTCCCATAGCTACCTGGATTACACCTCTTCCCACCCTATCTCCTGCAAAAATGCCATCCCGTATTCCCAACTCCTCCACCTTTGCCGTATCTGCTCCCAGGAGGATCAGTTCCACCACAGAACACACCAGGTGGCCTCCTTCTTTAGAGACTGCAATTTCCCTTCCCACGTGGTTAAAGATGCCCTCCAACGCATCTCGTCCACATCCCGCACCTCCGCCCTCAGACCCCACCCCTCCAACCATAACAAGGACAGAACGCCCCTGGTGCTCACCTTCCACCCTACCAACCTTCGCATCAACCAAATTATCCGCTGCCATTTCCTCCACCTCCAAACGGACCCCACCACCAGGGATATATTTCCCTCCCCACCCCTCTCCACTATCCGCAAAGACCATTCCCTCCGTGACTACCTAGTCAGTTCCATGCCCCCCGAAAAACCCACCCTCCCATCCTGGCACCTTCTCCTGCCACCGCAGGAATTGCAAAACCTGCGCCCACACCTCTCCCCTCACCACCATCCAAGGCCCCAAAGGAGCCTTCCACATCCAAAGTTTTACCTGCACATCCACCAATATCATTTATTGTATCCGTTGCTCCCGATGCGGTCTCCTCTACATTGGGGAGATTGGACACCTCCTAGCAGAACACTTTAGGGAATATCTCGGGTACACCCGCACCAATCAACCCCACCGCCCTGTGACCCAACATTTCAACGTCCCCTCCCACTCTGCCGAGGACATGCAGGTCCTGGGCCTCCTTCACCGCCACTTCCTCACCACCCGATGCCTGGAGGAAGAACGCCTCACCTTCCGCCTCGGAACACTTCAACCCCAGGGAATCAATGTGGACTTCACCAGTTTCCTCATTTCCCCTTCCCCCATCTCACCCCACCTCCAGCCTTCCAGCTCAGCACCGCCCTCATGACCTGTCCTAATGGCCTATCTCCCTTCCCACCGATCCACTCCACCCTCCTCTCTGACCTATCACCCCCATCCCCACCCCCATTCACCCATTGTACTCTTTGCTACCTTCCCCCATCCTCCACTCTGACCTATCACCCCCATCCCCACCCCCATTCACCTATTGGACTCTATGCTACTTTCTCCCCATCCCCACCCCTCTCTCATTTATCTCCCCACTCTGCAGGCTCCCTGCCTCTGTTCCTGATGAAGGGCTTTTGCCCGAAATGTCGATTTTCCTGCTCCTCAGATGCTGCCTGACCTGCTGTGCTTTTCCAGCACCACTGTAATCTAGACTCTGGTTTCCAGCATCTGCAGTCCTTGTTTTTACCTTATTGGAGGAGGAGACTACCGAGAAAGGCATATTGTAGACACTGAACCAAGTTACAGGGATAGGGATGGTAGTCTGGAATGCAGTACATTTCAAATATGTGGAGGGACTATCGGGAAGGGAGGAGGTTACAGCGATAGGATCTGTTATAGGAATTAAAAATTATTGATGACACTGGACCACAAGACATGCCGTAGATAGACTGTTGCAGAGTAGTGAGTTTTAATATAACAGAACTTACATTGGTGTGGTGATTGAGCCTGGGGTGTGTGTGTATACTGTGCTCCCCTCCAGCACTGTATCTGTGTCATGTTGTGTTAACAGATGTTTGGAGCCCTCTCATTGCTCTTTGCTCTGTGCACTGTGGGTGACCTTACCTCACTACAGGATTTATTGAAGGCTCCAGATCTCCTTTCCCTTTGTCTCTCTCTGGCAGACCAACTGCGTTCAATGTGATGATGCACGATCCACCCCGCAGCTGTGAAGACTATTGAGTCAGGACTTTCCTGAGTATCTACAGGAGACAGAGAAATAGACAGAATGGGAAATTAAACAGATGCAGTGAGGGTTACACATGGAGAATGGCACTGAGTTCCACAGAGATCTGGAAAATGGAGCGATATTAAGTGATAGTCCCAGATTGCTGGAAGATGTCAGGATCACACAATTGTGTGGGAAGAATGGGTTTAGCTTCATGATGCACTGGTATCAGTGCTCAGGGATGAGCACCCAGTGAGCAGGTGAAGTAATGGCCTAGTGGTATTATTGCGAGAGAATGTATCCAAAACCTCAGCTCATGTTCAGGGCAGACAGGATTGAATCCCGCCATCTGAAAAGGAGACATTTGAAATCAATAATTTTAAAAATAATAATTAACAATCCACAAAGAAGTATGAAACCATTACTGATGTACAACAAATCCAAACACTTGTCCTTTAGAGAAGGACATCTGCCCATCCTCACGTGGTCTGCACGACATCCCCACAGCAAAGGGTTTGCCTCTCAATTACCCTCTGAAATGGCCGAGCAAGTTACTCAGTTCAAGGGCAGCTAGGGCTGGGCAAGAAAGGCTGGTCAGCCAGAGACTCACACATCCCATACCTGATTTTAAAAACATCTATTAGGATGGTTCCCCTGGAACTGTGCTGGGACCAGTGTCCTGGCCAATCATGTCGGTAGGTTTATGGACAGGGCATTAAACTGACAGAGAGGATGCAGGTGAAAGGAGCTTTTCAAATCCAAAGGGAAAAGGTGAAGCAATGGAACAGCATGGGAATGTGGCTGAAGACAAGCAGAAAGGAACAGGATGGGACAGAGTTTAACTAAAATTGTACATCAGAAAATAGACTTGTGACAGAAAATTGTGGAAGAGAGTATATTATGTTTTTGAACGGACAAAGTTGCTGCAATAAGGTCGATGGATTTGTGACACAGAGATAAAAGAGATTTAGACACCAGGGAGACATGGATACAGGGTGAACAAAAATATTCAGTGGTTCGTAATCATGTGCAAACTCAGGCAAAAGGGGCAACGCTAACAATAATGGATACCAAAGGCATTACAGAGAAAGCATTTGGCCTCAGATCATGAAGTCGAGTCAGTCTGAATGTAAATTCTGGCTACTACTTGCCAAGGACACAAGCAGCAGAACAGTTTTAGCCACCAAACAGCGCTTCATTGCTCATCACTGCATTAAACAGGAACTCATTGGAATTTTTTAACAAAGGCATTGTGATAATTTTGGAAAACGTCAATATTTGTATAATCTGGGACAATCACACGGTCAACATTGATATTGGAAGGAGTTCGGAATTTTTTTTTTCAGTGTTTCTTTGAAAAACACATTGTGCAACTGTTAAGGGACATAACTATCGCAGAGCGACCGTGTAATGAAACTTAGTGAATGAGTCATGTCACCAGGAGAGATCCTTCAGGAAATTGTGATAAAGTGCAGTTTAATTAAATATAAAGTTTTAAAGTGAATCACAGAAAGGACAAGCTACAACTAGAAACAAAAATAGCCAATGACATGAGTTTGAGAGGAGAACTGACCAAGGTAAATAGGCTAAACAGACTGGAATATGTGTCTGTAAATGGACAATGGAAATCATTTGAAGGGACAATGCAAAATATTCAACAAAAGGACGTTCGAATGAAACAGTAAAAACCTCAGCAAGAAATTCCCACTGATCCCTCACTCAGATCAAAAGGAATCATACTAGATTATGAGGCTGAGAAGATCACCAAAAAGTACTTAAAATCCTGAAGTGAGAGTGTATTTTAGGAGTAAATGTAAATGGATTGGAATGGGTCTGCTCGCAGGAGGAGGGCTGTGGGAAGGGGAGCCGCGGTCAGGGTTCATTGACACAATAGGAACAGGGAGAGGTGAAGGTGCTGGAGGTGGTGAGAGTGTTACAGAGAGGGGTCAGGGTGTTACAAAGCCAGTACGGATTGCTGCAGCTGGAGGGGTTTGCAGAGGGACGGAGGGACATGGGTATTTTTATATATTCATTCATGGGATGTGGGTGTCACGGCCTGGAACAACGTTCTTTGACCCCTCTGCTAATTACCCAGAGGGCAGCTCAGAGTCAGCCATATTGCTGTGGGTCTGGAGTCACATGTCGGCCAGACCAGGTTAGAATATTTGATGTCTTTCCCTAAAGGGGGTTTGTGAACTAGATCAGTTCTTCCCACTGATCAACAATGTTTTAATGGTGGCCCCACCAATGTCTTTTACAGCCACAACATGACATCCTTCTCCTATTCTTAATGCTCTCCCCAAAGAAGGTAACCATCCCAAACGCCTGCTTCACCAGCCTGTCTACCTGGGACACCACTTACAAAGAACTGTCTACCTGCATCCTTGGGTCTCTGACTGACAACACTACCCAGGGCCCAAACATTAACTGTACAGGTCCCACCCTGGTTTGTTTCACCAAAATGGAACACCTCACATTTATCTAATTAAACTCCATCTGCTATTCTTCAGCCCACTATCCCAGCAGTACTGTTCATCCTGTTGTATCATAGATAACCTTCTTCGCTGTCCACTTTCCCACCAATTTCAGTGTCACCCAAAACAATTACTTACCAGGAAACCAATATTCCCATCCTCAAAGAATTCAATCAGGTTTGTGAGGCATGACCTGACCCCTCACAAACCCATACTGACTGTGGCTAATTTAACTATGGTTTTCCAAGTAGTCATAAATCCTGTGATGCTGTGACTCTTACACACACAGCGAGGGAGGGACTTGCTGAGACACACAGCGAGGGAGGGATATGCGCACATACAGCGAGGGAGGGACACACACACACACAAACGCAGAGCGAGTTGACACACACACACAGCGAGGGAGGGATATGCACATAGACAGCAAGGGAGGGACACGCACACACACTGAGAATTAGGAACAAGCAGAAACACGGCGAGTGGGAGGGCATGTGCACAGAAATTGAGAGGGTGCACGCACACACAGCGAGAGGGGACACGCACAGGCACAGCGAGGGAGGGACACGCGCACACACAAAGAAAGGGGGGATATGCACTCACACTGCGAGGGGGATATACATAAAGAGCAAGGGAGGGACACACACACAGCGAGGGAGTGACACGGACACATAGCAAGAGGGACACACATACACAGAAAGCGAGGAAGGGACACACACACTCACTCACACAGCGTGGGAGGGACATAAAGGCACAGTGAGGAAGTGACACGCATATATACACACACACACACACACACACACACACAGAGCAAGGGAGGAACACTCACATACACTGCAAGGGGGACACACACACAGCGAGGGTGGGACACGTGCATGCACAAGCACACAAACACAGGCACACACCGTGAGAATGGGACACACACACACACACAGCGAGGGGGGACACGCACACTCACAGCGAGGGAGGGAGACTCACATACAAAGCGAGACAGAGAGACATCCACACAACGCGAGGGAGTGACACACACGCAACCAGCGAGTGAGGGACACGCAGCGAAGGGACACATACACAAACACGTACTGTGAGGGTGTGACACATACAAACACACACACACAGCAAGGGAGGGACTTGCTGAAATATGCAGAGAGGGAGGAACACGCACACACACAGCGAAGGATGGACACGCAAACACACAACGAGGGAGGGACACATACACACAGCAAGGGAGGGACACGCACACACAACGAGGGAGGGACACGCACACACAGCAAGGGAGGGACACGCACACACAGCGATGGAGGGACACACATAAACAGCGATGGAGGGACACACACAAACACCGAGGGAGGGACACACACGCACACAGTGAAGGGGACACGAACGCAGTGAGGGAGACACGCACACAGCGAGGGAGGGTCACGCACACACACAGCGAGGGAGGGACACGCACACACAGCGAGGGAGGGACACGCACAAACACAGAGAGGGAGGGACACGCACAAACACAGAGAGGGAGGGACACGCACACACACAGCGAGGGACGGACACGCGCACACACAACAAAGGATGGCCACACTCACACAGCAAAGGATGGACATGCAAATACACAGCGAGGGAGGGACACACACACACAACGAGGGAGGGACACACACACACAGCGAGGGAGGGACACACTCACACACAGCGAGGGAGGGACACACACACACACAACGAGGGAGGGACACACACAAACAGCGAGGGAGGGACACACACGCACACAGTGAGGGGGACACAAACGCAGTGAGGGAGACACGCACACAGCGAGGGAGGGACACACACACCCACACACACACACACACAGAGTGAGGGACATGCACACACAGAGAGGGAGGGACACGCACACACAGCGAGGGAGGGACACGCACGTACACCACAAGGGAGGGACACGCACGCACACAGTGAGGGGGACACACACACAGCAAGGGATGGACACACACACACAGCGAGGGAGGAATCACACTCACACACAGCGAGGGAAGGACATGCACACACAGCGAGGGAGGGACACGCACACACAGCAAGGGAGGAATCACACTCACACACAGCGAGGGAAGGACACACACAGCGAGGGAAGGACACACACAGCGAGGGAAGGACACACACAGCGAGGGAAGGACACACACAGCGAGGGAGGGACACGCACAGCGAGGGAGGGACACGCACAGCGAGGGAGGGACACGCACGCACACAGTGCAAGACACACGCACACAGCGAGGGAGGGATACACACACACACAACGATGAGGGACACGCATACACAGCGAGGGAGGGACACAGGTAGGGAGGGACACGCGCACACAGCGAGGAAGGAATCACACTCACACACAGCGAGGGAAGTACACACACACACAGCGAGGGAGGGACTCCCACAGCGAGGGAGGGACACACATACAAACAGCCAGGGAGGGACACACACGCACACAGCGACGGAGGGACACGCGCACACAGCGAGGAAGGAATCACACTCACACACAGCGAGGGAAGTACACGCACACACAGCAAGGGAGGGACACACATACAAACAGCAAGGGAGGGACACACACACAGCAAGGGAAGGACACGCTCACACACAGCGAGCGAAGGACACACGCACACAGCAAGGGAGGGATACGCTCACACACAGTGAGGGAGGAACACGCACACACTGTAGAGTGAGAGACATGCACTCCCACAGCGAGGGAGGGACACGCACACACACACACAGAGCGAGGGAGGGACCCTCACATACACAGCGAGGGACGGACAGGCACACACACACCGCAAGTGGGGAACACGCACGCACACAGTGAGGGGGACACACACACAGCGAGGGAGGGACACACAGACACAGCGAGGGAGGGACACGTACAGTGAGGGGGACACACACACGGTGAGGGAGGGACACGCTCATACACAGCGAGGGAGGGAAACACACACACAGCGAGGGAGGGACGCGCACACACAGAGCGAGGGAGGGACACACACACACACACACACACCCCGAGGGAGGGACACGCACACACACCACAAGTGGGGGACACGCATACACTGCAAGGGAGGGACACACACACACAGGGAGAGAGGGACACACACACACAGCAAGGGAGGGACACACACGCACTGCGAGGGAGGGACACGCACGCACACAGTGAGGGAGGGACACGAACGCACACACTGAGGGAGGGACACACACACAGCGAGGGAGGGACGCGCACACACACAGCGAGGGAGGGACACGCACACACACACACACAGAGCAAGGGAGGGACACGCACACACACACATAGCGAGGGAGGGACACGCACACCCACTGCAAGGGAAGGACACGCACACCCACAGTGGGGAAGGAACACGCACACATACAGCGAGAGAGAGAGACACACACACACACAGCGAGAGAGAGACACACACAGTGAGGGGGACACGCACACAGCGAGGGAGGGAAACACACGAAGCGAGGGAGGGACACACACACAGCGAGGGAGGGACACACACACAGCAAGGGAAGGAGACGCTCACACACAGCGAGAGAGGGACACACACACACAAAGCGAGGGAGGGACACACACGCACACAGTGAGGGGGACATGCACACAGCGAGAGAGGGACACACACACACACACACAGTGAGGGAGGGACACACACACAGCGAGGGAGGGACACACACACACAGCGAGGGTGGGACAAGCACACACACAGCGAGGGAGGGACACACACAAACACACGAGGAGGGACACGCACACACAGTGAGGGAGGGACGCGCCAACACAGTGAGGGAGGGACACACTCACACAGCGAGGGTGGGACACATGCACACAGCGAGGGAGGGATACACACACACAGCGAGGGAGGGATACACACACACAGCGAGGGAGGGACACACACACAGCGAGGGAGGGACACACACAGACAGCGAGGGAGGGACACACACACACAGCGAGGGAGGGACACACACAGACAGCGAGGGAGGGACACACACACACACACACACACACACACAGCGAGGGAGGGACACGCACACACAGCGAGGGAGGGACACGCACACACAGCGAGGGAGGGACACACACAAACACACGAGGAGGGACGCGCCAACACAGTGAGGGAGGGACGCGCACACACAGCGAGGGGGGGACGCGCACACACAGCGAGGGAGGGACACGCACACACACAGCGAGGGAGGGGCACACACACAGCGAGGGACAGACACACACACAGACGAGGGATGGACACACACACGAGGGAGGGACGCACACACGAGGGAGGGAAGGACACACTCACACAGCGAGGGAGGGACAGACTCACACAACAAGGGAGGGACACGTGCACACAGCAAGGGAGGGGCACGTGCACACAGCGAAGGAGGGACACGCGCGCACAGCGAGGGAGGGACACGCGCGCACAGCGAGGGAGGGACACGTGCACACAGCGAGGGAGGGACACGCGCGCACAGCGAGGTAGGGACACGCGCGCACAGCGAGGGAGGGACACGCGCGCACAGCGAGGGAGGGACACATACACACATAGCGAGGGAGGGACACGCACACCCACTGCAAGGGAAGGACACGCACACCCACAGCGAGGGAGGGACAAGCACACACACAGTGAGGAAGGAACACACACACATACAGCGAGAGAGAGACACACACAAACACACACAGCGAGAGAGGGACACACACAGCGAGGGGGACACGCACACAGCGAGGGAGGGAAACACACAAAGCGAGGGAGGGACACACACACACAGTGAGGGAGTGACACACACACAGCGAGGGAGGGACACACACACACACACACAGCGACGGAGGGACACACACACACACCTCCGAGGGAGCGACTCGCACACATACACAGCGAGGGAGGGACACACACACAAACGCACACACACATCAAGGGAGGGAGACGCACACACAGCGCAAGTGGGAGACAACGCACACACTGCAAGGGAGGGACACACGCTCACAGCGAGGGAGGGACACGCACACACAGCGAGGGAGGGACACGCACACACAGCGAGGGAGGGACACGCACGCAGACGGCGAGGGAGGGACACGCACACACACAGTGAGGGAGGGACACGCACACACACAGCGAGGGAGTGGAACATACACACAGCGAGGGAGGGACACACACACACACACACACACACACACACACACACACACACAAAACGAGGAGGGACACACTCACACAGCGAGGGAGGGACGCGCGCACACAACGAGGGAGGGACACGCGCACACAGCGAGTGAGGGGAACGCACACAGTGACGGAGGGACACACACACTCACACACAAAGGGAGGGACAGACACACAGTGAGGGGGACACGCCCACAGCGAGGGAGGGGCACACGCAAACAGTGAGGGAGCGACGCGCTCACACACAGTGAGTGACGGACACGTACATACACAGTGATGGAGACACACACACACAGCGAGGGAGGGACACACACGCACTGCGAGGGAGGGACACGCACGCACATAGTGATGGAGGGACGCGCACACACACAGCAAGGGAGGGACACGCACCACGCGCACACACACACACACACAGAGCAAGGGAGGGACACGCACACCCACAGCGAGGGAGGGACAAGCACACACACAGTGAGGAAGGAACACGCACACATACAGCGAGAGAGAGACACACACACACACACACAGCGAGAGAGGGACACACACAGTGAGGGGGACACGCACACAGCGAGGGAGGGAAACACACAAAGCGAGGGAGGGACACACACACAGCGAGGGAGGGACAAACACACAGCAAGGGAGGGACACACGCACACAGTGAGGGGGACATGCACACAGCGAGGGAGGAACACACACACAGCGAGGGAGGGACACACACACAGCGAGGGAGGGACACACAAACAGAGAGGGAGGGTCACACACAAACAGTGAGGGAGGGACGCGCCAACACAGTGAGGGAGGGACGCTGCACACACACCGAGAGAGGGACGCGCACACACAGCGAGGGAGGGACGCGCACACACAGCGAGGGAGGGACACACACACAGCGAGGGAGGGACACACACACAGCGAGGGAGGGACACACAAACAGAGAGGGAGGGTCACACACAAACAGTGAGGGAGGGACGCGCCAACACAGTGAGGGAGGGACGCGCACACACACCGAGAGAGGGACGCGCACACACAGCGAGGGAGGGACGCGCACACACAGCGAGGGAGGGACACACACACACACAGACAGCGAGGGAGGGACACACACACACGCACACACACAGAGCGAGGGAGGGACACACACACACGCACACACACAGAGCGAGGGAGGGACACACACACACACACACAGCGAGGGAGGGACACACACACACAGCGACGGAGGGGGACACACACACACACACACCCTCGAGGGAGCGACTCGCACACACACACACACACACACAGCGAGGGAGGGACACACACACACAGCGAGGGAGGGACACACACACAAACGCACACACATCAAGGGAGGGAGACGCACACACAGCGCAAGTGGGAGACAACGCACACACTGCAAGGGAGGGACACACGCTCACAGCGAGGGAGGGACACGCACACAGCGAGGGAGGGACACGCACACACAGCGAGGGAGGGACACGCACGCAGACGGCGAGGGAGGGACACACACACACACACACACACACACACAAAACGAGGAGGGACACGCTCACACAGCGAGGGAGGGACGCGCACACACACAGTGAGGGACAGACACGCGCACACAACGAGGGAGGGACACGCGCACACAGCGAGTGAGGGGCACGCGCACACAGCGACGGAGGGACACACACACTCACACACAAAGGGAGGGACAGACACACACACAGTGAGGGGGACATGCCCACAGCGAGGGAGGGGCACACGCAAACAGTGAGGGAGCGACGCGCTCACACACAGTGAGTGACGGACACGTACATACACAGTGATGGAGACACGCACACAGCGAAGGAGGGACACACACACACACACACACACACAAACACACACACAGCGAGGGAGGGACACACACACAGCGAAGGAGGGACACACACACAGTGAGGGAGGGACACATACACACACAGCGAGGGAGGGACACATACACACACAGCGAGGGAGGGACACACACACTGCGATGGAGGGACACACACACACAGTGAGGGAGGGACACATACACACACAGCGAGGGAGGGACACATACACACACACAGCGAGGGAGGGACACACACACTGCGAGGGAGGGACACACACACAGCGAAGGAGGGACACACACACACAGTGAGGGAGGGACACATACACGCACAGTAAGGGAGGGACACACACAGCGAGGGAGGGAGGGACACACACAGCGAGGGAGGGACACGCAGACGCAGCGAGGGAGGGACATGCACACAGTGAGGGACGCACACACAGCGAGGGAGGGGCACACACACAGCGAGGGAGGGACAGGCACAGACAGAGCGAGGGAGGGATACACACACAGCGAGGGAGGGATACACACACACACAGCGAGGGAGGGATACACACACACACTGCGAGGGAGGGACACACACACACACACACACAGCGAGGGAGGGACACACACACACACAGCGAGCGAGGGAGGGACACACACAGCGAGGGAGGGACACGCAGACGCAGCGAGGGAGGGACATGCACACAGTGAGGGACGCACACACAGCGAGGGAGGGGCACACACACAGCGAGGGAGGGACAGGCACAGACAGAGCGAGGGAGGGATACACACACAGCGAGGGAGGGATACACACACACACAGCGAGGGAAGGATACACACACACACTGCGAGGGAGGGACACACACACACACACACACTGCGAGGGAGGGACACACACACACACACGCACAGCGAGGGAGGGACACGCACACAAAGCGAGGGAGGGACACGCACACACAGCGAGGGAGGGACACGCACACACAGCGAGGGAGGGACACGCACGCACACAGCGAGGGAGGGACACGCACGCACACAGCGAGGGAGGGACATGCACGCACACAGCGAGGGAGGGACACGCACGCACACAGCGAGGGAGGGACATGCACGCACACAGCGAGGGAGGGACACGCACACACACACACACAAAACAAGGAGCGACACGCTCACACAGCGAGGGAGGGACACGCGCACACACAGCGAGGGAGGGACGCGCGCACACACAGTGAGGGAGGGACATGCGCACACAACGAGGGAGGGACACGCGCACACAGCGAGTGAGGGGCATGCACACACAGCGAGGGAGGGACACACACACACAGTGACGGAGGGACACGCACACACACAGTGAGGGGGACACGCCCACAGCGAGGGAGGGGCACACGCTGACAGTGAGGGAGCGACACGCTCACACACAGTGAGTGACAGACACGTTCATACACAGCGGGGGGACACGCACGCACACAGTGAGGGAGGGACATGCACGCACACAGCGAGGGAGGGACACGCACACACACACACACACAAAACAAGGAGCGACACGCTCACACAGCGAGGGAGGGACACGCGCACACACAGCGAGGGAGGGACGCGCGCACACACAGTGAGGGAGGGACATGCGCACACAACGAGGGAGGGACACGCGCACACAGCGAGTGAGGGGCATGCACACACAGCGAGGGAGGGACACACACACACAGTGACGGAGGGACACGCACACACACAGTGAGGGGGACACGCCCACAGCGAGGGAGGGGCACACGCTGACAGTGAGGGAGCGACACGCTCACACACAGTGAGTGACAAACACGTTCATACATAGCGGGGGGACACGCACACAGCGAGGGAGGGACACACACACACAGTGAGGGAGGGACACACACACATACACACACACACAGCGAGGGAGGGACATACACACACACACACATTGAGTGGGGCACGCCCAAATCGAGGGAGGGACACACACACATACACAGTGAGGTAGGGACAGGCACACTGCGAGGGTGGGAGGGATACCCACACAGCGAGGGAGGGGCACGCACACACAGCAAGGGAGGGGCACGCACACACAGCGAGGGAGGGACACACACGCACACAGCGAGGGATGGACACGCACACACAGCGAGTAAAGGACATGTTCATACACAGTGAGGGGGGGACATGCACGCACACAGTGAGGGGGACACGCATACACACAGTGAGGGAGGGACACATACACACACAGTGAGGGAGGGGCACACACACTCAGCGAGGGAGGGACACACACACTCAGCGAGGGAGGGACACATAGACACACAGCGAGGGAGGGACACACACACACGAGGGAGGGACACACACACAGCGAGGGAGGGGCACACACACTCAGCGAGGGAGGGACACACACACACACGAGGGAGGGGCACACACACAGCGAGGGAGGGGCACACACACTCAGCGAGGGAGGGACACATACACACACAGCGAGGGAGGGACACACACAGAGTGAGCGGGACACGCACACACACAGAGCGAGGGAGGGACACACACACACACACACACACACACACACACGCAGAGCGAGGGACGGACACACACACACACACACACACACATAGCGTGGAACGGGGACACACACACAGAGCGAGGGAGGGACAGACACACACACACAGCGAGGGAGGGACACACACACACACACACAGAGCGAGGGAGGGACACACACCCACACAGCGAGGGAGGGACACACACACAGCGAAGGAGGGACACACACATACAGCGAAGGACGGATAGACACACACAGCGAGGGAGGGACACACACACACAGAGCGAGGGAGGGACACATACACACACACACACAGAGCGAGGGAGGGACACATACACACACAG